>NW_026884379.1:0-56738 GCF_032173495.1 Musca vetustissima | reverse complement strand
TTTAATTTGGAGATACAAATCGAGCTGGAATCCTGGAATATGAAATTAAAATTACCGTGGCAGTGTAGGATTGGGATATGAACGTAGTTTTGGAAATTTGTTACTTATGTGTACGAAAATTACTAAATCGTACTATAACACTGTGCTACAAAATAACAAAAAAAATGTTTACAGGGGTTCTAATGTACCAATTCTGTTTAGTTGGAGTCCCTGGATCACGAAAATACCTTTGGTTTTTCTGGGTCACTTCGAAAACTAATTTTATAACGGTAAATATAGAGAAAAACGTGGTTTCATGGATTTTCCATTTGAAACTTGAATAACTTATTTACTTTATAACGGATTTATATTATTCTTTTTTTCTTTCGAAGAGTACAATTTTTCCTTTCAAACAAGATATATATTTGGTACATCGGTTGAGTATTGGCTGAGTTACAGCGGTTGAAATGTGAAAAAATACGCATAAAATGACAAAATTTATTTTTCTTCGGACTGTACGATGAAATTATGATATTAAGCCATATAAGTTTTATTATATTACGGGAAAGAAAATTAAGTTAGCTTTCGAAAATGATAAAAATCAAAAAAATCGGTTAAAAAATGGATGACTTATACACATTTTTGTATTGAATCTATGCATATTCTCTAAAGGAAATATGGGTCTGTATCGTTTCCTGTTACAAACCGTTATGATTGTAACAGGCAAGAGGAGACGAGATAGAACCATATTTCCTTTAGAGAATATGCATAGAATCAATACAAAAATGCGTATAAGTCATCCATTTTTTAACCGATTTTTTTGATTTTTATCATTTTTGAAAGCTAATTTAATTTTCTTCCCCGTAATATAATAAAACTTATATGGCTTGATATCATAATTTCATCGTACAGTCCGCTGTAACTCAGCCAATCCTCAACCGATTTACCAAATATATATCTTGTTTGAAAGGAAAAATTGTACTCTTCGAAAGAAAAAAAGAATAATATAAATCCGTTATAAAGTAAATAAGTTATTCAGGTTTCAAATGGAAAATCCATGAAACCACGTTTTTCTCTATATTTACCGTTATAAAATTAATTTTCGAAGTGACCCAGAAAAATCAAAGGTACTTTCGTGGTCCAGGGACTCCAACTAAACAGAATTGGTACATTAGAACCCCTGAAAAATTTTCGTGTCGCACAGTGTAATCGGTACAGTTTGGATTTGGGTGATCCTGTAGAGCGGGAACAATTAAATTGGGAGTCAGGATCACTGTAGGGGTGTGGGATTTGGGTCGGGATTCAGTTTAAGAAAATAAAACTTATGGGTACTAAATTTGGTACAATTTTAATTTTAAGTGAACCAATAGAGCTAGAATCATGAAATTTGGAGTCGGGATCACTGTTGATGTGTAAGATTGAGATATGTAAGAAGTTTTAGAAATGTGTACTAAATTTGGTACAATTTAAATTTTGGGTGAACCGATACAGTTGGAATCCTGAAATTTTGATTTAGGATCAGTGTGGAGGTGTAGAATTGGGATATGTATGGGATATGTAAGTTTTGGAAATTCGTGCTACTGTGTACTAAATTTGGTTCAATTTGAATTGTGGGTGCACCTATGGAGTTGGAATCCTGAAACATGGATTTAGAATCACTGCCGGGGTGTAGGTTTGGGTTAAGTAGAAAGTTTTAGAAATTCTACTACTAAATTCGGTAAAATTTTAATTGTGGGTGAATTAATAGAGATGGGGTCCTAGAATTTGAAATCATTGTGGGGGTGTAGGATCGGGGTATGCAGGAAGTTTAGTTAGATGGTTGAGGAGGGTACTTATGGAAATAATGTGTGCTAAATGGAAAATTTGGTAAAATTTGGATTTGGGTGAACCTTCAGAGCTCGAATCATCAAATTTGGTACTAAATGGTACTCAAATTTAATTTATGGTCTATATTAATGTGTGGTTTGTTTTTGCTGACATATGCAGTTTTCTCTGAAAATAAAACAATATATTAATAAATTTTTAAATATTTCCTACATTCGCTAACGAAGTTGCGGGCATATGTTAGTAGAAAATATTTACGATTGCATTTATGGCATTATTTGGGCTATAGACTTTTTTATAAATAAAAATTTAAAAATTATTTTTATTGGCTTTCACCTTGCCATTACGAATTATTCGGATTCTACTGTATGTACATGAACAATAAGAATTTATTGACATTCTACACAAATAAAGCAATTTTTGAAAAATATCAATTTTGAAATATTACAAATATTATTGTAGTTATGCAATAACATGCATACACAAGTTATGTAATTTTTGGAATTAAATTGTGCAATGAATTTTTATTTAAAAATAAAAAAATAAATAAATAACGTGAAACAAACGTGGTGGTGACAGGATTGTATTAAGGATGGCAAGCAGTATTTCAGTTTTGCGATAATCAAAGTACTAAATATTGAAAACCATACCCTACACATACAAAGGTTGTGAAATTTTACACTGAACCAGATCCTGTCAACGAATGCGAATGGTTGTTTTGATGATGATCGATGTATACTTAGTGGGACTGTGTAAAATATGAAAAAATTGCATTCTATGGCCTTTTCATTTACTCCAGAAGACTTGAAAAGTTGTTTGTTCACAATTATGACCCGAATGTCACGAAATTGAATACATAGAAGAAAATGTGGCCAATGAACATATTTATTGCAGGAAATATTACAGGGAAACATTACCTTCACCACACTGTGGTCAGGGTATTATGTCTTTGTGCATATATTTGTAACGGGCAAAATGAAACGAGATAGACCCATGGGAATATGCCTAGAATCACTTTCTGAGTCGATTTATGCATGTCCGTCCGTCAGTCTGTTGGTGTTAAATTGTAAACAAAGTACAGGTCGCAGGAACACGTACTTGCACTGGAATTTTGAGGAGGATGCAAAAAGGCAAATTCGGAACATTTCAAAAAAAAAAAAAAAAAACACACACATTTTCGGATGTCATCTATTTTGCGTTCATATCAAAATTAAGAGGCTCGGTAGCCGGATATTTTATGTGTAGGTCTGACTTTAATATTTCTTGATTGGACTCTTGCAAAGAAGGTCACATTTTTCACGTTCACCCAATCCATCATAGGCCTTTCTATGCACGGCACATACGTATTCTCTCGGAATACCATCATTTGAATTTGATTCCACTCTCCCAATATCTGTTGATTTTTTATTTCTTCCAGTTTGACATTCACATTTATTTCCATGCCATGTTGGGACATAATAACCGAACTGGATATTTTCAGGGGTAACGAACGGGGATTCTTATTTTCCGAATCTACATTTTTATTTTCTGAATATCCTTGAAAATCTCCACTCTTTCCTTTTTTCGAACATTTGAAATTGGGAAAATCGGTTCAGATTTAGATATAGCTCCCATATATAGTTTCGTCCGATTTTCAGTAAACGTTGCACCAAAGCACAACATTTTGCACAATGTACTGAAATTACTTTATCCTAAAGTGTGTCAGGTTTTGTTGAATCGGTTCAGATGTAGATATAGGTACTATATATAGTTTCGTCCGATTTTCAATAAACGGTGCACAAAAAAGGGTATCATAAAGTCGGCTAATACCTAAAGTCGGACGAAACCAACTTTATGATATCCAGTATATACATAGCCCACATATTTGGGCCCATGAAATTTATAAGAGTCGGCTTTGATTTAAGAATTGATTTATCTCTAAATCTTATTTTTTCAAAACTTATATCTGGTACCTAATCCACAAATTGAAGAAAATATTGCTGCAAAATACAATTAAAATGGTATGCTAAATATCCTTGGAGGGTATTATGTCTTTGTGCATATGTTTGTAACAGGCAAAGGAATATGAGAATATGCATAGAATCACTATTTGAGCCGATTTATGCATGTCCGTCTGTCCATCTGTTCCTCTGTCTGTCCATTTTAATTTGTATAAAATTAAATTGGGTTTAAATCGATTCGCCTGATACTATATTTATAAATATTGAAAATGTTGACTCTTTGTGGGGGAAGTACCAGAAGGAGTGGACCAATGGGACCCATCTTCAGGCTTGATCTGGGCTTGGTAATGATAATAGGTTATGCAAAATTTGGTACAAATCGGACATTCCATTCGCCTGATATTGGATTCATAAATATTAAAAATGTTGACCCTTTGTGGGGGAGGTAACAGGAGGAGTGGACCAATGGGCCCCATCTTCCAATATGATATAGACTTGGTAGAGATAATAGGTTGTACAAAGTTTGTTTCAAATCGGACATTCCATTAGCATATATTGGATTTATAAATATTGACAAATTTGACCCTCCATTTAAAATGTTAATTCTTTGTGGTGTGGGGATGGTACGGACAACGGACGGACGTGTGCAGATCGACTCCAAATTTTCTGAACCGGATTTGGCCCAAAGAAACATGGAGCCTAAAACCAATATTTGTAAGAGGCACATTTTCACCGTATCAAAGTGGATATAACCTCATTAGCCATAAGGCTGAGGGTATATCCCTCACTTTTGCCCAAGCACGAAACCTTTTACAATTGGTGAAAATCTGTTCAGATTAAGATATATCTCTCATAAATATTTTCGTCCGATTGAATGTAAATAGTGCACCAAAGTCCCTATATTTTTTTGATTTGCACGAATTTTGGCACAGCGTTCTGAATTAAGTCGAGATTAACAAGTGTTAAGTTTTGTGAAAATTGGTTCAGATTTTGATAAAGCTCCCATATATATTTTCGTTCCATTTAATGTAAATTGTGCACTAAAGACATAAATACAAAATTATGTACAATGTACTGAAGTTAGTATTAATTAATCTCTTGCAATTGTGGTTGGAATTGGTTCATATTTTGATATAGTTCCCACATATATATTTTCTTTCGATTTTATATAATTGGTGCACAAAACTCCTAATGTTTGTCCTATTGACACGAAATTTTTCACAACGTATCAAATTGAAAACTCAATGACGTTATTGTGTTTTGTTGAATGTGGTGCGGATGCTGATTTAGCTTCCATATATATTTCGAACGGGTGTCTGATTGGGATTGCATTTTTGAATAGTGCGCCATACCGAATAACGTATATCAAGTTTGCTCTAAATCGACTAACCCCATTGTACACAAACGACTCTAAATCCGCCCGAATGAAATGAAATTTAGCTTAGTTTGCACAAAGGCATGTGTATGGATTGATGTTAGTCGGTTCGCTTATAGAAAAATATCATATATTTAAGTTCGTTCAATTGTATGTCAATGTTCCCTCGAAGGAAAACATTGTTAGGATACATATATGTAGAATATGCCCAAAGTAGTGAGGGGTATCATATACTCGGCCCAGTCCGACTTCACTACTTTTTTTCTGGTTCATATTAATTGTGTAAGAAAAATCTTTGTAATTTCTATAAAAATACCAACAATTATATGAAATATTACTAATTTATTATTAATTTTTTTTTTTTTTTGTAAAATTACTAACATTTTAATTAAAATCTTCTCCTTCTCTACTCTTCGAAGTTATTTTGCATAACAGCCATGAATTTAATATTCATTATTCATAGTCATTTTTCTGTTTTGCTTTCCTCCACCTTGTAGAGCAATTATCTTAGGTTGAACGCAAACGTTTACCTACAATGAATATATAAAAAATAATAGTAGAAAAAAATTATCATGGCCTTATGCAATGAGATAGTGGAAGTGGTATTTTTTCTATGAATTATGTTGTCCATGATTAATGTTTAAGGCTTAAACATAAAAAGAACTGTGTTCTTAATTATACCCATTCTTATGGTAAGGTAATAAGATTTACTTTAGATAAACGTTTAGTTGCACTGGTGGTGACTTTTATGTGATAGTTTGAGAGATAAGAGGGAGAATAAGAATGTACTTCAAATATATATTAATTAGGAATTAAATGGACGCAATATTTTCATATAAAAAAGAAGGGTTGGAAACATTGTACTTTATTCAAGACATTGAATGCATACAAAACAAGCATCGATTGGCTAAAAAATTATTGGAATGCTCAGATGCTTGTTTTAATCTGGCCATTGAAAATTTAATTTTGCCGGAAATTCAACTTTTTTAATAAAAACTAAAAAATGCTTTGAAATATAGTATTTATTTCCAATATCCATACCACCACATCCATTCTTATTCCATAATTTCTTGAACAAGACACAAAAAGAAAAAACTCTATCACACGTTGCAATTTATTGACAATTTGACACTTATTGAAAAATATTGCCGAGCTAGTTTATTAACCATGACCCAGTTTTCACGTCAATTCAAAATTAAACCTGTGTCATTTTCAATTACGCCAACCGTGTAGCAGGGTATACACTTTGTGTTCTGTTCTGGCGTCGATGATACCTTTTGATGGTGCTAACATTACATACGGAATTTCGCGTAGAATCACACAGGCATACAAACATATGTGTTGTACACAAACGTGGCCAGGTATGCATTCACACACATGACAATTTCATCTTCATGTGTGTGACATATATGAATGTTAAAGGTGGATGTTTCTTACACACCAGGTTATAAATGTGGGACTTATCATATGACACTGTGTATTTGTTCGTTGTCACGTAAATATTACATCGGGTAGGATAAATGCGGTTGACTTCGTTCGGGGGTTAAAAGTTATTGATTTACGATTCTTATAAAGAATGTGATGAAATTTATTTGAAGGTTTATTTAAACGATGTGTTTGTGAAAGTATTGAAAATATTTTGATGGTGGTAATAGACGTAAATAAAATCGAAGATCTATTTTGAGGGAACTGGGTGACTTTAATAAGCAAACAGTAACAAATTGATAAGAGCAAGATATGCAGTTACTATGAAAAATTATATTAGAAACCAAAAAACTGAGAGAAAGGATTCACAATTAAAATAAATGAACGTTACTAAATTATCGACTCAAAATATATTTGGATCTAAAAAGGTTGCATGATATGTTCGTTATATATGCAAGATTAGCTAAATTTTATGTCTGGAATGGACATTTCAATGTTTAACAAATTTATATTAAATAAGTTATAAGTCAGCCCCTCCCCATTTTAGCCAATTTGCAGTTCGGGTTCTGGATATATATGACACCGTTCCATTATTAGTGATTTTCATGATCGAAATCAAATTTGCATTTCGGGTTCTGGTAGGGTAAAAATTAACTTTCAATAAAACTACCAGTAAATTTCTTATTTAAACCCATATTTTTATACCCTTCACTATACTGTGAAATAGACACATGGTTCCTTTTGAGAATATGCATAGAATCACTTTCTAAGTCGATTTATGCATGTCCGTCCGTCTGTCTGTCTGTCCATGTTAAATTGTAAACAAAGTACAGGTCGCATTTATGATCCGAATTGGCAGAAATTTGGCATAGGTCACCTATTTGGCCTAAGAACGAACCCTATTGAAATTGGGAAAAATCAATTCAGATTTAAATATAGCGCTCATATACATATTTAACTGATTTAATGTAAACGGTCCCTATATATCTTTCGATTCGCACGAAAATTGGAACAGCCTAATCATTTAGGTCTAGAATGATGTCTGCCAAGTTTCGTGAAATTCGGTCCAGATTTAGATATAGCTCCCATATACAGTTTCGTCCGATTTCATGTAAATGGTGCACCAAAGCCGCTATATATCCTTCGATTTGCACGAAATTTGGTATAACGTACTGAATTGAGCCTAGAGTGATGTCTGGCAAGTTTTGAGAAAATCGGTTCAGATTTAAATATACCTCCCATATATAGTTTCGTCCGATTTAATGTAAATGGTGCCCCAAAGTCCCTATATATCTTTCGAATTGCACGAAATTTGGCAAAACGTACTGAATTAAGCCTAGACTGATGTCTGCCAATTTTCGAGAAAATCGGTCCAGATTTAGATATCGATTTGCACGAAATTTGACATAACGTACTGAATTGAGCCTAGAGTGATGTCTGTCAAGTTTCGTGAAAATCGGTCAAGATTTAGATATAGCTCCCATATATTTTCGTCCGATTTAAGGTAAATGGTGCACCAAAGACCACATATATTTTTCGATATGCACGAAATTTGGCATAGCGTACTGAATTTTGTCCAGAATTATGTGTGACAAGTTTCGTGAAAATCGGTTGAGATTTAGATACAGCTCCCTTATATTATAGATTGATTTTAAGTAATTGACACACCAAGGAATCAATAGGATAGGAACAAAACGTACCGAAATTAGTATAACCTAACCTGTGACAAGTTTCGTTAGAATCGGTTCATATTTGGATATAGCTTTCATATATATTTTCGTCCGGTTTGGAGTAAATGGTGCATCAAACTCCTCATGTTTGTCAGATTGTCTGAAATGTTGCTGAATGTACAAAATTGAGCATAGAATTACGTAGATCTAGGTAGATTCACATTTAGATATATATCACATGTTTTATTTCATCTAATTTCATGTTAATAGTCCTGCTTAATATACCCATAGTGGTGAAGGGCATCATATAGTCGGCCCCGTCCGACTTTATTACTTTCCTTACTGGTTGAATATACACCTGAAGAGTTGAAGGGTATCATATAGTCGGCCCCGTCCTACTTTATTACTTGCCTTACTTTTTATACCCTACAAAACTATGTTGTCAGGATATTATAGCTTTGTGCAGCCCCATTAGTTTGTAACGCCGCGAAATATTGGTCCTACACCCACCTTTATGTATGCCTGTCATATCTCGACTAGCTGAGTCGATCTAGACATGTGTGTCCGTCCGTATGTCCATTATAATTTGTAAACACGATTTAGGCTACAGTTATGGACCTATCTTCACGAAATTTTGCATGTAGACCCTTATTGTTTTTGGTAAAGATCGGTTAATATTTAGGGGATGAAATGGACCAAATACTAAATTTTAGTTTGATTTTCTAGTCACTCCAAAGCCCGCAATTATGGCCCAAACATTACATGGAGAAGGATATTGGGCCAAAGAATAAGCGTGCCTATTTTTATAAAGATCGGCCAATATTTAGCGGGTCAAATTGACCCTATCTTTTGTGTGAAAAAATTTGTATTCTATAGAAATGAAAATGTCCATGGTTTGATGTAGCTCTCACTGTAATTTGACATTCCAGGTTCTATACAAAGCTTCCGCCCAATGTTAAGCATATTGATTGTCCGAAGATATGTCTTATCTACCGGGTTATTGGTAGATAAGACATATCTTCGATAAAACTTTTCTTAGCACAATTTTGCAACAGAAGCGCCTGCAACTTGTTTTTTCGTTTTCTTAGTGCATACAAAAACTACTGACAGATAGTTAACAATATAGGACGGAAGATAGCCTCCAACATATCGATATTGCATATTTTGACTGTCCTCCTCATGCTGAATAACATATATCAATGTGCATCTGCCGTTCAGCACTGATTTGGCCCCCAATTAATTCTTCGTATTCCCGTAAATCTAGAAAAGATGTGTGGTCAATAGCAGTGCATTTTCAAAGGTTTCTGAATTAACCCGTAATGTTGCTACCTCGAGCATTTAAGTCAGAGCTCAAATGAGCCGTCAAGAAATATGATGCATTTTACTGAAACATATTTAAAAGCCAATTTTACATCACAACTGTCGACACGTCAATCTAGTTTCTTTGTACTTTTGTTTAATTTTAATTAAATATTGAACAAAAGTATAAATGTGGTTTAAGCTTTACCTCTTCTCTCTTGAGACATATGAATCCCATAATAAATTACAAAACTAAATAAATTGATTGTCGATAACATTATTTGCGTTGCCATATGATGTGTCAATTTTAATCTAAATTACAATGACTTTATTTAAAATTTAATTAAATTTTGCAAAGAAGATTGACACCGGCCAACCAACCAAACAATTGGGTTTTAAATGTATTAAACGCTGCAAAATTCCAAATTAAATTTTCGAGGTTGCCAAAAACGAACACGCACACACTGAACCAAATTTCCCATTATTGTTGCAAGGTTGTTCACATGTCAGAATATATGTATACGCATATATGAATTAAATCAATATTAGTCTGTGTGTGAACGTGTGTATTGTGAGTACGTGTGTATTGATGAAGTGCATACACAAACATATTTAGTTGGATGCGTACAAGAACGTACGTGCCTCTGACTGACATAAGTTAAATATTTTGTTCGTTCGTATTAATTTGTAGCTTTCCAATTGGTTATTGATCGCATATTGACATGACTGTCAACTAAATTAAATTGAACTTACAAAAGTCAAAAGATGCTGCAGAGAGGGAGTGAGAGCAACATCACACCAGGGAACCCCCAATGTGCATTTCGCTTTCATTGTATGGTAGCTACATCAACAGTACAGAGCAAAGACCGAAAAATGTTGTATGTCTGCGTATGTATAATATAAACTTTCTGTTAAAAACACCATTTATAAATAGTCTTTAAAGACTACAAATATAATTTGGGAAGTATTTCCATAGATATACTATAAACAATTGATAATACTATATAATGGGCTAACAACTTTATTTTTATCTCGTTATGATCCAAACACCACGAAATTTTACACGGCGAAGGGGATTTACCTATAGAATAACCATGACAGCTTTGATGAAGATCAATTAATATTTAGCGGGTCAAATGGGCCCAGACTTTTGTACGAACCAGTAAGGAAAATAGTAAAGTCGGACGGAGCCGACTATATGATTCCCTTCACCACTATGGATATATTAAACGAATGCATCCTAACAGAAGGGCCATTAACATGAAATTGGATGCAGTAAAATATGTCACATTTATCTAAATGTGAACCGACTCAGGTCAATCCATAAACATGTCATTGTTACAATAGGTCAAATTTATGTAAATCGATTTAAAGCAAATATCAAAAAAATCAAAATGCTCAATTTTGCACGTTGTGCACAATTTCATGTCAATATTACAAACAAGAGGAGTTTGGTGAACAATTTATTTAAATTGGACAAAAAAGCTATATCCAAATAACCGATTTCAACGAAACTTGCCACAGGTTACTAATTTCAGCAGGTTATGTTCCTAATGTCCATATTTTGGGTCCTACTTAAAATCGGGCGAACATATATATGAGAGCTCTATCTAAATCTAAACCGATTTTCAAGAATTTTTTCATTCTAGACTCAATTCAGTACGCTATGCCAAATATCGTGCAAGTCGAAAGATATATAGAGAATTTGGCATACCATTTACCTAAAATCAAGCGAAACTATATATGGGAGCTATATCTAAATCTGAACCGATTTTCACGAAACTTAGCACACGTCATCCTAGCCTTAATTGAGTAAGCTGTGTCAAAACTCCTGCAAATCGAACGATTTTCAGAGACTTTGGTCGACCATTTACTTAAAATCGGGAGAAACTATATACGGGAGCTACATCTAAATCTGACCCGATTTTTATGAAATTTTACACACGTCATTCTAGACTCACTTGAGTGCACTGTGCCAAATTTCGTTCAAATCGGATGATACTTATTTAAACTTTGGCATACCATTTACCTAAAATCGGGCGAAGCTATATATGGGCGCTGTATCTAATTCTGAAGCGATTTTTTCCAATTTCAATAGGGTTCGTCCTTGGGCCAAATTAGTGACATGTGCTACATTTCATTCAAATCGGATCATAAATGCGACCTGTACTTTGTTCACAAAAATGCATGGACGGACAGACGGACATGCATAAATCGACTCAGAAAGTGATTCTATGCATATTCTCAAAAGGGGCCATGTGTCTATCTCGTTTCCTTTTGCCTGTTACAAACATATTCACAAAGACATAATACCCTGTTCCACGGTGTGGTGAAGGGTATAAAAATAGCAAAATTTGCTATTTTTATACCCTTCGGAGATGTAGCGCTGATGACTTGAGTTTCCGGTTATGTTCAAAGACGATGCCAATAATTTTCGTTAATGATCATATGATATTTTGGGAATTAAATGGATCGAAACATTTATTTTTGTCTGGCTTCTGGTCGCTTTAGGCGAATGCCGAGCATCACAAAATTTACCATGGGGAATGCGATATGACCAACAAATTCGAACCAATACTTTATTTTGTGTCAATTCTTACTCCAGGAAAACATAATTCGGAAGAATTCATGCTTTCATGTTTATTGCCCAGGCTCGGGATATATATGGAGGTGCAGAAAGTAGAAGTTTAGTGGTAGTTGTGTAGGGTAACTTATGGTCGGCCCCGTCCGTCTATACTGCTCCGCTCACAGGTTTATAATTGTGACAGTAGACAGTAGATAATTGTATCGTCGGATAAAATTTTTCGAAATATTGAGCATTTATGGGTGAGTCATCATAACCTGTTGGAATTCCCCGTAATTATTAAAAAAATTGAAATTTGTCGCACAGTGTTATTATTAACATTACCACACTAGAGGGCGGAAATGTAGCGCTGATGACTTGAGTTGCCGGTAATGGTCAAAGATGATGTTCGTTGATGATCATATGATATTTCGGGGATTAAATGGATCGAAAATTTTCTTTTTGTCTGCCTTCTAGTCGCTTTAGGCGCCACAATTATCAGCAGAACATCACAAATTTTCCATGGGGAATGCGATATGACAAACCAATCCGAACCGATATTTTTTTGTGTTAATATTTACTCTGAGAAAACATGATTCGGAAAAAATACCGCAGATGAACTGTTGATATCAAATCGCTCAAGAGAATGCAAATATCGCAAAATATTACTCAGGTTCGAGATATTTTAGTGGTTGTTGTGGTCGGCCCCGTCCAACTTTACTGCTCCGCTCACAGGTTTATAATTGTGACAGTAGATAATGGTCCTATAACTAGATAATGTTCCGATAAATAGATAATGGTCCGATAACTATATTTACGGTGAATATAAAGGTCTGTCATGTTTATATCAGACATTATTTATATGTTTTTATCAAATAGTTGACCATACGGGGAATGTGTCATCTTCGCATTTAAGCAGTTATTCAATTCAATGTGCAATCAATGAAATCGGTTATTCTACTCCCTTCAAATGGAATTTTACAGTTTTACAATGTTGAGCCTTTGTGTGGGAGGTACCAGAGTCCAATGTTCAAACTTGAATAAAACTGTCACTCTAGTCGTCTTATATCGTTTGAACAATTTTTAAAAATTTAGCCATTTTCTGGGGGTACCTCTATTTGCCTTATACAATTTTTCAAAATTTTGACCATTTGTTGGTGGGGTATCAAAAGAAGTGCACCACTGGATCTCGTCATCGAACTCGATCTAGGGCTGACACAAATATTACCGTGTGAAAATTTAGATGTGTGGAATATAATAAAGGGGTGGTCCGATAAGTCCCATCTTTCAATATTATATGGGATGGATGAAAAGATTATGTGGTGCAAAGTTTGGTTAAAATCTGATTATCCGATGTTAATGAACATTTACTGGAGAGAAGTATTTTCTTTATCAAAAACTTCAAATTCAAATTAAAGATGTATGACAGCCCCCAAAACCCCGAAGTAACTAATTAGGGACATTTCGGTTAGAGAATTCGGTTATTGGCCCTAGAATAAAGAAATTTGGGCCTTTATATGAGGCTACCCTTACTGATCCCGGGTACCCATATCATTCAGTTGACAGATCTAAACATTTTGGCCGAAATAAAGGTTTTTAGAAAATTTGCACGTTCGGATGAGTATTACTCTGAAACTGTGCCTACTACATACACAAACTATATTTTAAATTACAGCTTCCACCCAAATAAAGTTTGGAAGTAAATATCATGAAAAGTTTGCAACGACAGATCAATTAACCCAAAACTATTCACTTTTTTCCATATACTTAAATAATTCCCGAGTTATAAAGGGGTGAAACTCGGCTTCAGCTATGTTAAAAAATTGGCAATATTGCCCATATTTTTTATGTGGTCTCGACGAAACTTTCTTATAAAGCTCTATCTTAAATATTGCGGTATAGAATTTTATTCTAATGAAGCATACATTTGAATATTTAGAGGTGTTACATTCGTTGAAGGTATACACTTCCATGCAAATATTTAGAAATTCGATACTCTGACCTGTCTTAATATTTGGTGGCATACCCATGGACACATCCCGTCGATACTTTCTTACGTATTAAAGATTCGTGTCTTTTCAATAGAAAAATTCCCACTACATTGTTGATAATATCGAACCGAACTAATTTACACCTATTTTTCTTTCCTAATTAAGCTACTTTTTTTTTCTATTTTCTGATTCAGCGTCATTTTCTCGAACAAAACTTAAAATTCTGTAGAAAAAGTTACTACCAGAACTACTTTCATACCTGACAAGCAAATTAATTGCTTTTATTTGATATTAGCACTCTCTGGGGGTACTTAAAATCAACTGGAAAACGAAATTAGTACCTCGCTTACGTTTTCATTTATTTTTACGCGGATGTTCAGTAAATTGAACTCATTTGTAGGATTTCCGTTTTCTCCAAACCACAAGGCATTTAGCTCGGAGAGCCAAATGGTATTGGTTACATGGACGTGTGTTGGTTGAGCAAATCCATTGGCATTTAAGTAAATGGCAAAAGGATACAACACATGTTGTTGGCAAAGATTATAAAATAGAGTATGCGATTTGTGTGGGACGTACAGAATTTAAAAAAAATGCATGATTTTATGAATTTGCCAATCCCATAATTTTATACAAATTTATTCCAAGTTAATATTTTTTCCAATTTATATATGCTGCAGTGTTAGAGTATTAAATAGATTTTAAGGTATTTTACATATAATTTTTTCTTTTTTGCAGCTAAAATTTATATGAGGGAAAATTTTACTCTATGAAAATGCAGTAAAAACCAGTAAGGAAAGTTTAAAATTCAGCTACATACAAGAGATGCTCATACGTACAATGTGCTGTCGATAGAACAGATATATCATCTTCAAAGGGCCATCGACATGCAACCCAAATAAAACGCAAACGCATTCTAGTCTCGATTTGGTAGATTGTACAATCAATCGAACCAACATAAGGAGTTTGGAGCACCACTTACATAATATCGGACGAAAATATATATGGGAGCTATATCTAGATCTTAACCGATTTTTCCCAATTTCAATAGGATTCGTCCCTAGGCCGAATAAGTGACCTGTGCCAAATTTCATCCAAGTGTTTACAATTTAACATAGACAGACCGACGGACGGACATGCATAAATCGACTCAGAAAGTGATTCTATGCATATTCTCAAAAGGAACTATGGGTCTATCTCGTTTCCTTTTGCCTGTTACAAACATATGCACAAAGACATAATACCCTATACCACAGTGTGGTGAGGGGTATAAAAGTATATGGTAGCTATATCTAAATCTTAAGCGATTTTCACGAAACTTGGCACACATCATTGTAGACTTAATTCATTACGCTATTTTAAATATCGTTTAAGGGGACCCCCCCATTCTCGGGGTCAAAATGTTTTTTTATTTAATTCGAATCTACACTAGTTCAAGAATGTCCCTACAAAATTTCAAGTGAAAATCTCAAGAGCTCTTGAAGATATAGCCGATTTATTGTGTCATCATCAAGTGACGGCTAAAGGGCTTCTCAAACTTTAAACGCGTTTTTCTCTTTTGGCGAGCACGATAACTCAAAAACTAATAACCCAATCGATTCCAAATATCTAAAATATCTATATCTAAAATATCTATATCTAAATCTGAACCGATTTTTCCCAAGTTCAATAGGGTTCGTCCTTGGTCAAAAAAGTGACCAAGTTTCATCCAATTCGAATCATAAATACGACCTGTACTTTCTTTACGGACGGTCATTCATAAATCGGCTCAGAAAGTGATTCTATGCATATTCTCAAAAGGAAACATGGTTCTATCTCGTTTGTTTATGCCTGTTACAAACATATGCACAAAAACAAAAACTGGTTAAAGTCACTCCTTAAATTCACAGAATTGCTAAAAGTGGAAAATATGTATTTCGTAATGAATGTGACAACATTTAAATAAAACAAGAAAATATAAATTTTATAAATTTATCATTCAATTAACGTCATCATTCACTTTATTAAAGAAACTAAGAATGATTAATACCAAAAGCCAACACTCCGTCACTAAAAATAAGAAAAACAATTCATGATCTGTCATAAAAACAACAGCCAGCGAAAACGGTATTGATAATGAAAACATGACAACTGATATTCACTTTTCCTTTTACACACACACACACCATAACACACTCGAGCGCCTGACACTGAACCGAGTTACGATAGTCTTCGACACATTGTAGCACTTCAACACAGATATTGGAAACATATTGACAGTTATTGCAACAAAGTTCAAGGTGAAGAGTGCAACAAAATACGAATATGATCCAGAAAAAAATTCACCAGAAATGGGGACAATGTCAGAGTAGTTGATTGCATGCGACATTGACGACGAGAAATGATGCAAATCACGGCACGTAAAGTGAAAGTCAGTTGCCTTTTCATGTAAATTTTTAGTAATAATAATGGACATATTTTTTTATTTTTATGCAAATGATATATTGTGGAGACAAAAAGCGAAAAAAATCAAAATGAATTTAGTATAGTTATTAATATACAATGAAAAGAAAGGGGTTAATATTAAAATATTCGTATTTTTATATTTATGGCATACATAATTTTTTTTATTTACAAAACCTATAAGGGCCTCACACACCATAGGGTATGCATGATAGAATTTGAAGTAGTATTAGTAATTTGTGTCACTTTGAGGATGTGTGTGTGAGAATATCATTCAGTACGAAAATCAAAATAGTTTTGATCAAGGTGTATTTAATAAGGTGTATGCATCAGCTACAACAACTAACATTTTACAAAAACAACAATTTTGTTATAGAAATTATATTGTCATGCTGACAATTAGTTATTGAAGAAACAAAAACAAATTAATAATAATAACGAATGTTGACGAATTAAATAAAAATTATTTTTCGAAAGAACGAGAATAAATTTGCTGTTCTGGACGATACGATACAAATCAATTTACAAAATTTAAAATTTACAAATTTTAAGGCGCGGTCGCGGACATTTTTGAACTTTTTCACATCAAATAATCTATGTGATTCTGAGATATTAACCATACAAGTTCTGTCGGTGCGAAATTTGCTTGTACAAATCAATTTTCCGGCCCGGTCGCGGATCATTTCCAAAAGTTTATCACAAATAGTCCTTGTGCTCCTAAAATATTTGTGTTAAGAACAATCGTACGCGTGAAATATTAGTCTAAATCTCTCTGAAAGAAAGGATAAGTTGGGTGGTCAATTGGACTTTGTTGGCTATAGACCTTCAGCTGTGGACTGATTCCAACCCGGGCTACGTAACACAATCTCAATGTAATTAGTCAAGTATTCATAAGAAAACCAGTGTGGAAAACACGGACGGGCCGACTATGTTAATGTTGTGCACAAATTCGTCGCCAATGAACCCCTTTCAATCCAAGGAATTTTGTTAATTTTCAAAATTGTCAGAAAAAAATATTTCGAAATAAAAAGAGTATGTGTGTTGAAATAAAATAAATACAAATTTAATTCATAATTTAGCTTTTTATGAAATTAAAAAGAATTTTTTGGAATTTTGATTGATGAAAGATTGAAAAGTACTACACACTATTCAAGCACACACTTACACAGGCAGTATAGTGTGTGGGGCCAATTTACTTTATTTTGTCAATAGAATACCTATGGCCCATTTTCGTCCAAAGTTCTTACATTGTCTATTGTCTATGGCGAATTTAGAGGCTTTTTATTGACTATAGAAGTTCTAGAGATATTTTATGGTGTTTAGATCGTATAAAGGCTTCGTTTGTATAAGGGTCTTGGTGTGCTATTATCCATACAAGATGTTAATAGAATACCTAGAGGTTGCTGCATACATAATCATCGTATTCCTCAATAGATTTACATTTCTTGCTTTACCAGTTTTTTTATCTCTCCGGATTTATATTTGCTGCAGTAATTTATGCAACAATTTCCTTTTTTATTTTCCATATTCTTGTTGATTAGCATTTCTCTATTATCTCAATTAGCTTGTAGGTAACAATTTGCCAACAAAAATGTTAATTTATGCTTCTAATTTATGGTAATGGGGTTTCTTACCTTTTTATGTTACATTTGCAAATAAACGGTGCTTATCTTTTCTGTTTTTTGCAGGGGTTATTTTTAATTCGTATAAAGATAATTTTACATACATTATGTGAATAAGTTTCTCGTTATTACTTTTGGCTTTTATCCAAAAACGAAAATTGGAGCATATAAAAAATATATTTTAATTCGCATATCTTGGTTGATTTGCCATAATTAATTGCATGAAAATTGGCTAATTAGCAAATTTATATGTGACTAATGATATGTAAATCATTCCTTTGTCCTTGATAATATTCTCATTACTGTTCGGAATAATTCTATATGCGACCAAATGGAGATGAGAATCATTGTTTTAGAAATTGGTTGAAATTTAGACATTAGGTCCACTACAATGCTTAAACTCTACATATGACGAATGTGTCATAGGTATCCTACAAGGTATTTCATCCCAAAAGAAATTGTCCACCCTCAGTCCAGGAATTCGATGCTCAATGGATGACAATTGTTGGATTCAATAGAATCGTAAAACACTAATAACGTAAAGCTGCTGCCGATTTTATTTGGATAATAAAATTGCCAACACCCAAATAAAATACCAAAATACATTACTTTTTTTCCTACTCACCATCTCCACCACAATAAGTTATAAACACATGGCCACAGTGTGCTAGAATTTATCAAATACTAATAGAGTGCTGCGAATTTCCCCATGTTATTCTCAAATTTTATTAACTGTTGAATTAAGACCATAAGTGATAATAAAAAGATTTTATATATAAAACGTGCCGATTGGAATTCCATAGACAACTACACGTAGCCGCAGTATATTAAATAACGCTAACAGAAAACTCGTGGTAGTGGACAGTAGCGATCCTTTTAAAATGGGATATGTTAAACGGGATTATTTACCAGAGATAAATGAATGAGATTAAGTTTGAGGAGAATATTTTTCCAACAGAAAGTTGAGAAGAGATAAAATATAATAACTTGTATCTAGTGTCTGAGTTGGAAACTGGTAATCCAACCTATTACCGTGTATTTTTTCACGGATCATATTTTGTTACGTCTTCAATAGTGTGCATTTTTGTAAAGAATATTTTTCCAAAACCCGTCAGAGTTGTAAGTGTGGATTTTTAGAGGAATACGTTTTAAGGACCATCAGGGCAAGAAGCATGAATTTTTTAAAGAATAATTTTCAAGGACCATCAGGGCAATAAGCATGCATTTTTTAAAGAATAATTTTCAAGGACCAACAGGGCAATAAGCATGATTTTTTTAAAGAATAATTTTCAAGGACTATCAGTTGAGTAATCGTGGATTATTTAAAGAATAGTTTTGAAGGACTAACTTCAATAATCGTAAATTTTTTTAATATTTTTCAAGGACTGTCAGTTCTATATATATATATATATATTTTTTTTTGTTTTCAAAGACTATCAGTTGAGTAATCGTGGATTGTTTAAAAAATGTCTTGGAAGGACTATCAGTGCAATAATCGTGGATTTTTCAAATAATATTTTTTTCGAAGACCAATACAGGCGTGTTTTTTATACCCTACACAACTATGTTGTCAGGGTATTATAGCTTTGTGCAGCCCCAAAAGATTGTAACGCCGCGAAATATTGGTCCTAGACCCACCTTTAAGTATACCGATCATCATATCTCGTCTAGCTGAATCGATCTAGACATGTGTGTCCGTCCGTCCATTACAATTTGTAAGCACGATGCAGGCCACAGTTATGGACCAATCTTCACGAAATTTTTCATGTAGGATGGGTTCTGGCCAATGAAGACCCCTACTGTTTTTGAAAAGATCGGTTAATATTTAGGGGACTATATGGACCAAAAAACTTATTTTTGTCGGTTTCTCTGGTCGCTCCAGAGGCCGCAATTATGGTCAAAACATCGCGATTTTTTGCGTAGAGAAGGGGATCGGGCCAAATAATAAGCATGGCTGTTTTGAGCGGGTCAAATGGAACCTGACTTTTGTGCGAAAAATTATAAAATTTGTATTCTATGTCCCCTGAAGGACGTAGAAGTTGATAGTATATTCAAGAGGAGTTGTTGGCCTTTAAATTGATACCATATATATTGTGGTATTTTTTCGGATATGAGAGTTATACTTGAATATTTAGAGGTACCTATGTATTCAAATATTATTTAGTAACCCATTACCACACTGTAGGGCGGAAATATAGCGCTGATCGCTTTTAAAATTTCCATGAGGTTCCGGTTATGGTCAAGGACAACGAGTATAATTTGCGATGATCATCAGATAATAATTTTGGAAAACTTTTTTTCTTGTGTTTTTTCAAGCCGATCTATATGCCACAATTATAAGCAGAATATTACACTGGAGAATGAAGCTGGCCAACTAATTTGATGGGCTTTTGTAATGATCTGTTACTATTCAGCGGGTCAAGTCAACCAAGTCCTTTCTGTGTAAAATGAAAAAATTGGATATTCTGCTTTATAAATCGAAATATATGTCATGCAAAGACATAGGAGCTATTGACCTCTAATCGGTTAAGAGGATGCAAATATTGCGAAATATTGCCCATTCTTGGTAGTTGTGTAGGGTATAATATGGTCGGCCACGTCCGACTATACTGCTCCGCTCACTGGTTTAAAGCATGTTTTTTTCAAGAAACAATATAGGCGTGAATTTCTTAAAGAATGTTTTTTTTAAGGACCAATATATGCGTGGATATTTTAACAAACGTTTTTTTGAAGGACACTTGAAGGCGTGGATTTTTCAAAGAATGTTTTTTCAAGGACCAATGTAGGCGATTTATGCATGTCCGTCTGTCGGTGTTAAATTGTAAACAAAGTACAGGTCGCATTTATAATCCGATTTGAATGAAATTTGGTACAGCTCATTGGTTTGGCTCAAAGACGAATCTTATTGAAAATGGGGAAAATAGGTTCAGATTTAGATTTTATGTAAATGGTGCACTACAGTCCCTATATATCTTTCGATTTGAACGAATTTCGGCATAGCGTACTCAATTACGTCTAGAATGATGTGTGCTGAGTTTCATGAAAATCGGTTCAGATTTAGATATAGGTCCCATATAATTGCACGAAATTTGGCATAGCGTACTAAATTAAGTCCAGAATGATGTGTTCTGAGTTTCGTGAAAATAGGTTCAGATTTAGATATAGTTTCGTTCGATTTTATGCAAATGGTGCACCAAAGTCCCAAAAAGGCGGAGTCTGTTAGGAGACATATGTAGAATGTACTCAAAGTGGTGAAGGGTATCATATAGTCGGCCCAGTCCGACTTTACAACTTTCCTTACTGTTTTTTTTTACCAATATAGGCGTTTGTTTTGAGATTTTTTTTTTTTTTTTTGACCAATATAGCCGTTTGTTCTTTAAAGATTGTTTTTCTAGGACCAAAAAAATAATATTTTTTACAATGTTTTCAAATTTATCAGTATTAATCATTTGAAACCACAGTGCTTCTATTACATACTAACGAGCAAAAGACCTTTTGAAAAACGCCTGTGGTAGTGCATCACAAAATTTCTGTTTTTCTTCCTTGCACATTTTTTCCTAATATATCTCAACCCTTTTTGTGTGCATGTAACCCAATTCAAATGCAAAAGCAATATATACGCCAAAATATGCAATTTAGTATATTTGAATAAAAAAACCCCAAATCATAATATTCTATGATATTCAATGGGCTTGCAATACGATAAAAACCAACTCAGCAAAGGAATTTATGGTATTATCTTTTCAGTTTTTTCTTGGCCTAAAGACATTTTTATGGAAAATGATTTTCAAATATTTACATTTCTCAAGTTATTGAACAAAACTATCATCATCGTCGTCATAAAATATGCATGACTAAAAGCAATTCAGTGAGGGAGTTTCAGATTTCAGCCTCGCCAAACTAAAACGTAATCTTGGAAATAAATTCAAATGTCATCATTTTGTTGAACAACTCTTGTTAAACAGTCATACCAAATGAAAAAAGAAAACTTCTGATGATGATGAAATTATTTGTCCTTTAAAACAATTCAAATTTTTGAATAATTTCTATCATTTGAATAAATTCCAAAATAAATATTCAAGTTTTATTGTCCAACTAAGTTGTTCTTTATTTTGAATTTATTTGATCATGAAATACAAAGAACGCACTTTTATTATCTGAACATGGTGGAGAATATAATACGCCCTTAAAATATTCCTACAAAAAACTATCAATATGATCTTCTATTGAAGGCAATGCTAAAATGGGCCTGCCGACCATAACTAAGTTTTTTACTTGTTGAAGTAAATTTTCCCTTTGAGCTTTCCAATCAAACCAGAACAGTTATTTCGATTATAAAAATCTCATTATTTATTGTGGTTTCGGCATTTTGACAAAGGGACACGAATGTTTCAAATTGTTTCGAAAATAACAATGGCAGTGTGGGATGGATGGTATGTTTTCCAGCAATCCCATTTTATGATTTATGTATTTTATTATTTTTTGGAAAAACCCTAAAAACTAACTTTCTGAAAGGGAGGTTAGTAGTTACTGGTCAGTTCTAATTTTTTTCTGATAGCTGAAAAATGCGGTCTTATGATGACATTTGTGAACAGTCAACCATGCTGTGAATTTGTTGTCATTTTGTTTTATGTACGAGTAACATAACAAGTTTCCTTTCTCTAACTCTGTATACAAATAGACTACATAACTGATGATATGATATTGCAGATATTTGACTCTTGTTAGTTGTTATTTAGAAAAATGTCAAAAACTTTTATCAGTATTGTCTGAAAAAGGTCAGTCATTCATTTGTTATTTATTGTCAAAGAAAATTTGATTTATGAACATTTGCTTGGATATCAAAAGGATAGTTCTGCATATGAATGGTGATACGGTCAAGGTTATAGACAAACACATATGTAGAGTGAAATGTGTGAAATATACTAACTGACCTGCTTTGGTCAAGTGTAGTTATTTCTGGGAATGTAGCTTAATTTGTTTAAAACCAGTAAGGAAATTAGTAAAGTCGTGCTGGTAAAGTCGACTATATGATACCCTTCCACCTTGGGTATATATGCATCCAAACATACATATGTATCCAAACAATTTCATGTCAGACAACCGTTCGAAATATATATGGAAGCTATGTATGCAGCTGCACCAATTAAAAAAAAAACAGTAAGGAAAGTAGTAAAGTCGGACAGGGCCGACTATATAATACCCTTCACCACATTGGGTATATTCAGATGAATTCTAACAGACGTTAAAGGGTCATTAACAAGAAAATGGATCCATAAACATGTCATTCTCTAAATGTTTTCATTTGGTCAGATATATGGTTGCTTCTTTCAATGGGACAAAATTATGTAAATCATGTTAAAGAATATATATGGGCAATATTGCCAATTTTTTAATATTCCATTTTCAAAAAATCAGCTTTTTTGTTTTTGTGGCACATCAATGATTTTTGGTACACATATAGAGAAAAATGTTCTTACTCCGAAACCGTTCGCGATCAAATTTTTGGTTGATGCGCGCAAAAGTTATCGAGGTTTTAATTTTGGACATAAGAAAAAATCTTACAATTACGCCGTTTATTATATTGACCAAAAACGTTGATATATATCTTCCTCCGTAAAATAAGAATATGAATATATTACAATAATCACAATAAAGTTGCACATATTCGCGAAATATGAGAAAAAAATATAGCAGATTATATCAGTATTTTCATTATATTAATGACATACACACACCTAAAAATTAATTTAAAAATATCTGCATAATCTAAACACCATGATGAATCAAATGATATCAAAATCACACAAGTCCGTGTAGCGGTTTGTAAATCACAGCGACAACAAAACAAGATATTGAGGAAAAATATTTGTTTTTGGTTCGAAAAAATAATGGCATCATATTTATTTTTTTAATTGTATACAAGAAATTTCAGAAAAAAATGTTGGGGTTATTCTGCTATTTTACCCGAATTTCGCCGAAAAATTGACATATATAATAATAATCACTTTTTGAGTACAAGTATACGCCTTGCGGATTATATCAAGACCCTCCCGATAAATCTTAGGGTTCTATAAATAGGAATAAAACTTAAAATAAAATAATATTATGATATATACATTTTAAATTGCGTCTAAATCGTGTAATTCTCAAAATCATTTGATGCGCATGCGGTTTCCAGGAAGTACTGAAGTTTATCTTCAATCCATATTTTTTTTGCGAAATTTCATTTGACGGCTAAGATGTGCCACACGTTACATTGAAGTACCCAAAAAATCGTAAAACGCGAATAATTTCCGAAAACTCCATATGCCATTAACGCGCATCCGATTTCGGTATGCACCATAAAAAAATACATCGATCTATACCGATTTCAATGTGGTCCATTAAGAACCATGGATGTGCCAGCAAAATCTATTTTTGAGATAAATTGCGTACATCTCTCTTTCGGCTGAAGTTTTTAAAGTTCTCTTTTCGAAAAAGATCAAAATCCGTATGAGGTCATTTATTGAAGCGGAAATGATCCACAGAAAACGCAAATAAATCCGCAATATTTTCAAAAACATTTTTTGCAAAATTTCGTGTTTTTGGAAGGCCAGTTCCCGCCGTTCTAGTAGATGGATTTTCACGAAGAAGATTTTATATCATTCGAAACGTAAAAAACCTTATTGATCGCGGGTACCCATATCATTCAGTTGACAGATCTAAAAATTTGGCCCGAAAAATAGGATTTTTAGAAATTTGATCGCACAAAATTCGCACCTTCGGATGAGTATTACTCTGAAACTGTGCATACTACATACACAAAATACATATCAAATTACGCAGATTCGCGACTACAATAATCTTATAATCGATTTTTATAAATTCCTGTTTGCGTATTAAAGCTAGAAGTAAAATTAAAAAAACACCCAAAATCGAGCTTCAAAATGTCAGCATCATTTAAAGGTAGATGCAGTGAAAATTTTGGAAAATGATACATAAGGGGCGTAGTCCCCATTTTGTTGGCTTCTAGTTTTATTTTGACACGAAGACCGTGCAATGAGTGGCTTAGTCACAAATCGATAGAGAACATAAAAAACTGGTTCGCCTCAACGTGTTTTTACACATTTTTTTACATTAAATTAGACACAGCTTCCACCAAAATAAAGTTTGGAGGTCAATATCTTGAACAGTTTGCAACGACAGATCAATTAACCCAAAACTATTCACTTTTTTCATATACTTAAGTAGTTCCCGAGTTATAAAGGGGTGAACCTCCGCTTCAGCTATGTTAAAAAATTGGCAATATTGCCCATATATATATATATATATATATATATAAGGAAACTTATCACAATCATTCTAGACCTTATTCAGTACAATGTACCAAATTTCGTGCAAATCGAAAGATATATATTGACTTTGGTGCATCATTTACATCAAATCGGACGAAAACATATATGGGAGCTATATCGAAATCAATACCGATTTTCAGGAAACTTGACACACATCAGTGTAGACCTAATTTATTACGGTATGCCAAATTTCGTGCAAATCGAAAGATATATAGGGACTTGGGTCCACCATTTACATTAAATCGGGCGAAAATATATATGGGAGCTATATCTAAATCTGGACCGATTTTCAGGAAACTTGACACACATCATTCTAGACATAATTCACCATTTACATTAAATCGGGCGAAAATATATATGGGAGCTATATCTAAATCTGGATCTGGAAGTAGATTTTTGTGGATTTTTCTGTGACGATGAGCCCGTTGCTGACTTTAATGGTGAGTTCGATCGAATGGTCGTGGATTCTGTTCTGACTGTCATCTTATCGGAGAATGTCGATAACAGATTGTTGCCAAAGGCATTGTTATCCATACCCATACCGCCACCTCCGCCGCCGTGATGATTGCTACAATTTTGTGAGCTCTATATGACAGACATGACAGATTATTTAAAAACAGTTCCTATGCGCAGCAAACGTTTATGATTTCCACAATCTTTTCAAGATTGGAGTACTTATTGGCATTGGAGTACTTACACTGATTCCCTAAGGCGACGTCCGCACTTCCGATCGAAATTCAGCACATATAGAACTTCGACCATTTTATATTCAGTCCACAGGGCGATGCGGATTTTTCATTACATCATTTAAGAAAATTTCCGTAAAATCATTTTCAAATTTCACACAGTTTTGTAGGTGTCACATAACACGTTCCGTACAAAAATGTTATTGTTCATTTACGCATATATATTTATTAATATACACTTTAAGCACAAGCCCGTGCATACAAAAGGAAGTAGCTCTCTGTTAAAATTATGAGCTAATCAAAATAAACGGGGACACAAATTTGTAGTAATTTTATTATGCACACACACACATAATTACGGGTAAATGTGTGCATATTAATTCATGAAAAAAAGTGTGTAACAAATACCCGACATGGATTCATTTCACACTCAAAGGCAAAAGCACATGTGTATGTGACATATTTTACTATATCGTTGAAATGATGCCAACATAAATGAGATTTAATTTAATTTTAAAATTTATATGCAAAACAACAATTTTTATAAGTATTGTTTTGATTTTTAAGTGTCCTGTAGCAAAGCGGTGGACATATGTAAACTTGTATGTGGTATATCTGTTAATTATAATTTTATAATGACTCTTATATTTTTCGACGTTTTTTAATTTACCTTTAAAATATTTTATACTATCGTATTACGATATTGTCCTCAGAAATTTGTTCTGTTTTACCACCACATTTCAATGTATAACACATATAATCTGGAATAAATATGGGGGTATTAAAAAGGATGTTACATATACAAACACAACATCATAATATCGATGGCGTGTGTTTTACCAGACACACCTTTAAGTTGGGGTTAGTATGGGGATATGTGCGTACGTGTTTAATAAAATTCCCATTTACCTTGTGACAACATAATTTAAAGATTCCGCTTAGTGAAGTGTTAACAATTACCTAATAGAGTACAATAACGTCTTACGACACGCATACATTTTTAATTAGTGTAATATATATTCGATGGCGTTAAAGATGTTGTAGCGTTTAACCGAAATGAGACAATAGCGTTTCCACATTCTGTGAAAGTCGGCATTAATTAGCAATTTATGTTAGCATAATTCACATTTCGCTGGGGAGATATTTTGCCAGGACAAAAGAATAACAGGAGCACAGGACGGGGTACGAGGATATAGATGGAGGAAAATAAAAATTGGAATAGGATTAAATATTGTAAATCAATTTTCATAAAATTCAAAATTTTACTTTGTTCACAATTGTGTTGCAGGTCCACGTCATACAAAAACACGTCACCATCGCAGAATGTCCAAATCATCAACACCAACAAGACTACATCGATAATGTGGGCAAATGTGTGGTCTGTTAAAGGATTGTCGATGAGAACAGTGGGGTAGAAAACAAAATATTGAACAATAAAATCATACGAGTTTTGGTATTATCCAAAAAATTCTGCTACAACCATTGGACCTATCCTAAAATATGAATCTATATCGAAAATGTTCTTCATATTAACATTAAAATTAGTTTTTAAAATATCCTCGCCTTAGTAGCTGATCTAAAAAATGATTTTTAAAAAATCCTCGCCTTAGTAGGCGTGGATTTTTATTCTGTAAACATTATTTTTAAACCAGTAAGGAAAGTTCAAAAATCGAACGGGGCCGACAATATGATACTCTTCACCACTTTGGGTACATACAAAATGTACTGATATGTGCAATATCCTGTAGATAGAACAAACATATAATCTTTAGAGGACCATTGAAATGGAATCGGGCGAAACTAAATGTGTGATCTACATAGATATTTGAACTAATTAAAAGCCATACACATGTCATTCTGAAGTCTAAGAATGATTGCATGTCAATCGGATTCGTTTGTGTACCATTTGTGCATAATGTATGTGGAGATATATGTAAATCTGGACCTAATTGAGAAACCGTTGCATTCACCATTTGGTATGCTGCAGCACAGTGCGCTGTCCATAATCTTATCTCGGGTATTTCGAACAGACGTAGGCTCTTCGGTACACCTTTTACATAAAATCGGAAGAAAATATTTATAGAAACTATATCTAAATCTGATGGTGTCTGGGCCTAACTCCTTAAACTGTGTAAGAGTTGGTCTCAGTCGGACAAACCTTTGGAGTTTGGTGCACGATTTCCCAAAAATCGGTCGAAACTATATATGGGAGCTATACCTAAATCTGAACGAATTTACACAAAACTTCGTATACATCAATATTGACTTATGACATCAATATTGTCCCATTTCAATACGCTTTGCAAAATGTTGTATCAATCGGCCAATCCTTGGGAGTTTGATGCACCATTTACATAAAATCGAACGAATCTTTTTATGGGAGCTATATCTAAATCTGATCTGTACTTTGTTGACAAAAATACATGGACGGACGGACATGCATAAATCAGCTAAGAAAAGGATTCTATGCATATTCTCAAAAGGAACCATGTGTCTGTCTTGTTTCCTTTTACCTGTTACAAACTTATGCCCACGACATATGGCTACTAGCAAAAATTATTTTTTAAAAATCCAAACTTTGACAGTTTGTCTCAAAAAATGTTTAAAATCCAATAGCTGCACGATAAAAAAATTATAAAAAATCAATTTTTCAATGGGTGGACTTAAAAATAAATTATAAAAAATCCACGCCGTAACTTCCTGTCGAAAACAATATTTATTTTTAAATATTCAATAATACTGAAAAAATAATATTTTTTAAATCGTCTTTTTTAAATCAATTATTGTAGTTGGTTGTGACATCAGGTTTTTTTTTAATCCATGATGTAAAGAGTTCTCGAAAAATGTATTGCTTTGTCCAACTGTGATGGAATATTCCCTTTGAGAATACAAATGTGATTGCAGCGAAATTGAATTTGGAAACAATTGAAGAATTTAATTTGCTGTTAGCACAATGCACGTCGTTTCTTAATCGGTTGTAATTTAAAAGAGGTTGGCATGTGAAGACAGTATTTATTTTGAAAATCCATATTTTTATTTCCAACAAATTAGCATTATAACGGCAAAACTTCATGAATGAAATCCTAAAAAATGTCCCCAAAACACTTTTAATTGTCAATAAAAAATTTTAAATTAATTATCTTTTCCTGCTTGACAATGTTAAACTTTATTTCACAACAACAACAATTGCTTTAAACAACATACAAATATTTCCCTGACATAACCCTAAAAGTCAAATTAACCCTCTATCAATTTAGAAAGTGCACAAAAGCAAAATATTTAAGCAAGGACACAAACAAAAACCAGTAAAGAAGGTAGTAAAGTCGGACTGGGCCGACTATTTGCATATCAATGTTCCCTCGATGGAACGTAATCATGCCTTTCTGGAATCTATGATAAATTTAATGTCATTCGAGCAGATTTAGAGTCGTCTGCTTACCATGGGACAACTATTTATAGCTACTCGGTACGTCGCACTGTTAAAAATCTAATCTCAATCTACATCTGCTACAATTTCAACAAAACGCAATAATGTTATTGAAGTCTCATTCGAAATATAAATCAATTTTCCCGAAACGTACCACAAAGCATTCTAGACTCAATTCAGTACGCTGTGCCAAATTACAAGGAAATTGAAGGATATATAGGGATTTTGGTGTACCCCTTACAAAAAAGTCGGACGAAAATATATATGGGAGCTATATCTAAATCAGAACCGATTTTCACGAATCTTAGCACACATCATCCTAGACTCAATTCAGCACGCCGTGTAAATCGGAGGTTACAGAGGGACTTTGGAGCATAATTTACATTAAATAAGACGAAGATATATGTGAGCTATATCTAAATCTGAACCGATTTTCTCTAACTTGTCACACATCATTCTAGGCTTAATTCAGTACGCTGTGCCAAATTTCTTGCAAATCGAAAGTTACATATGGAGTTTGGTGCACCGTTTACCTTAAATCGGACGAAAACATATGTGGGAGCTATATCTATATCTGAACCGATTTTCACAAAACATAACACACATTATTGTAGACTTAATTCAGTACGCTATGCCAAATTTCGCCCAAATCGAAAGATACACAGGGGCCAAATAAATAAGCTGTGCCAAATTTCATCCAATTCGAATCATAAATGCGACCTGTACTTTGTTTACAATTTGACATGGACAGACGGACGGACATGCACAAATCGATTCAGAAAGGGATTCTATGCATATTCTCAAAAGGAACCCCGTGTCTATCCCGTTTCCTTTTGCCTGTTACAAACATGTACATAAAGAAATAATACCCAGTACCACAGTGTGGTGAAGGGTATAAAAATTGCAAACAACGAAAACTGTTTTCCAAAGCTTATCCATGGATATTTCTTGTTGTCTGCAAAAAAGGAAGATCTCCCTCTCATTTTTCACAGGAGCAAATAGTTTAAAAAACGGCAGTACTTCCTTTTCAATTCCAATTTTCAATTTCCCATACCAATATATTTTTATACCCGCAGGCTTATGGCTAATGAGGGTAAATACACTTTGATACGGTGAAAATGTGTCTCATCAAAATATTAGTTCTAGATCCCATGTTTCATTTCATCCGTTTAAGACAATTTGGATTCGATTTACAAATGTCCTTCCGTCAATCTCTCTGTCTGGACGACCAGTTTCATCTAAATTTTGCACATCATAATATTGCTTCCAAACTTAGTTCAAATACGAAGATGGGGAATATCGATCTATTCCTTCTGCTACCTCCTTCATAAAATGCTCAAAATTGTGCAAAAAATTATTTTTTTTAATATCAAGCCAACGATAGATTGCGAGCAAATAAAAATTACTGAACATTTTTAAAATGCAAATAATATTTTAAAATAGAAATCTGGCAAAAGTTATAAGGTTTTTTCCATAAGTAAACCACACTATTTATATACTTGTCACTATTTTTCTTTCCCCAGTTTTTCCGCTTCCTGTAATGCAAAAATTTTCCTGAACCGGAATTATTGTTTGCTATTCCATTATCTGTGCATATCTGAGAAATAGCTTTTGGCAATGCGGATGGATTTTTAATGACTTTTCAATGGTGGCCACATTGGTGGTCGTCGTTGTGGAGGTAAGGTCATGTCGACTGCTATCTACTTCATACTGTATTGGCTAACAATACAGTCCATAAAAATGGAACAGAGATAAATATAAATGTTGAGAATTGTTCAACAGACAGAAATAGTTCATTGTATGAAGTTGTAAAGTTTTGGACAGTTTGAAATGGAAAAGAAAATGGAAATAAAAACTAAAGTAAACTGCTGTATAGACATTCAGTTCCTATTTGCTTGTAGCAGTGTTAAGGATATAGGAACCAGGTATCTATTTCTTTAGTTATCATTTGGTCGATGACAACACCTTATAAAAAGGCTAAGTAAATGGTTTCCAATATGCATATACAAATATTTATAAGTCTTAGTTTGAAGAAAATACCTTAGCAAAACACCTCAGTGTTAAATTCACACACACACTCACACATATATATATATATATATATTATGTGATTCAGTGGCTGGATACAATAATTTTCTTCATTGTTTACTTTAAACAGGAAAATCACACTATAACTTTGTTGTTGTCTTCAACATTTTTATGCTTTAACAGCAACAAAAAGAAGTGATACTTCAAAGAAGGCAACCAAGGAAACACTCCAATGTCACTTTCCATTGGAGTTTTCTTCTCAGATGTTGACGTTGTTTCTTTGAAACTTTAAATGTTGAGACTTTTCCCGTTACCACTTCCGTTATAACCATGTTTTTCTTTCGTTATATTACTTTTCATTTCCTTTGTGTTGTTGTTCTTATTTTTTCTTCATGCCAGGCTTCCTTGTTCAGTGAACGATGAAACGGAATGGATTTCTTTGAATGAAACGAACAAAGGTAATGTGTTTTTTTATTTTTTGCTTTAGGAAAATGCAACAACAGAAAGTCTTAAAAAATGTTTAATAATATTTTAGTGTTAACGTCATATTTATTAAATGAAAATAAAAAGTACAATAAATCAAATAAACATTTCCTTATAATAATGGTGTTAATATATAATAGGACATAAACTGCCTATGTGTCAGAGCAATAATTGTGGATTTTTAATGAATATTTTTTCAAGGACTATCAGAGCAATGTGTGCGGTTTTATCTTAATATATAAAAGAGCTTAGTGTTAAGTGAGTGAGTGAGTGAGTGACTAACTGATAGATCATCGCCCAGACGAAACGGCTAAAGCTAGAAGCTTGAAATTTTGAGTATGGCTTGTTGTTGGTGTGTAGGCGTGAGATAAGGCTTGGTTTTTGGAAATTCGAACTAGAATGGTACGCAAAGTGCTAAAATGTACCAAATATGGTACCCTTTGTATTAGGTGAACGGGAAGAGCTAGAATTCTGAAATTTGGAATGTGGGTCCCTGATGGAAAGATAGAAATATGTACAAAAGGGTTTTTTTTTGGAAATTTGACCTATAAGTGTACTAAATATACTAAAAGTTACTAAATTTAGTTCTAATTGTATATATATATTGAACATATATAGCTAGAATCTTGAAATTTTATATGGAATACAGGTTGGGAAGTGGGGTTGATGCATGGAAATGTTTTAAGAAAATCGTACTTATTTGTATAATAAGTACAAAATGGTAATAAATTTGGTACTATTTGCATTTAGTTGAGTGTATAGAGATGAAATCCGGAAAATCGGAATAAGGACTACTATTGGAGCACAAGATTGAAAGAGCTTTCAAAAATCGTACTTATGTGTACGAAAAGTACTAAATAGTACTAAATTTGGTGCAAGTTTGATTTAGGTGAACAGATAGAGCTGGAGTCTTCAAATTGTGAAGAAATGACTGTTGGAGTGTAGGATTGAGGTAGTTACTTATTCGTACGAAAAGTACTATATTGTACCAAATTTAGATTTTGCTTGAAAGGATAGATCTGAAAACATGAAATTTGAAATTAAGATTACTGATGAAGATTGAGCTATAGAGACATCTTTGCAAATTCGCATTTATGTGTACGATTTGGGTGAACGGAAAGAGCTGGAAACCTAAAATTTGGAATAATGGTTGCTGTTGGAATATAAAATTGAGATATGGAAGCGTAGTAATTATGCGTACTAAATGGTATTATATTTGGTACAACATGATTATTTGAGAACGGATAGAGCTGGACTTTAGGATTTTGGAATTAAAATTCCTGAGGGGGTGTAGGATTGAGGTAGTTTAGGAAATTCTTAATTATAGAAACAAAAAGTAGTAAATGGTACCAAATAGTTTGCAAATTGTTTTTGCGTGAACGGATAGGGATGAGATTCTGAAATTTTGAATTAGTATTACAGTTAGAGTGCAGGATTGAGATATGTCGGTAGTTTGGAAAATTTCTCATTATGTGTACATGAGTAAATGGTACAAAATTTGGTACAATTTAAATTAGAGTTAACATATAGAGATGGAAAACTTAAGATTGGAAGGGAAATTACAGAAGCCTGGATTTATCTACAAAATATTTTTGAATGCCTACATTTTGAACTCCTCTACTGGATATTAGTAATATTTGTTGACCGGTTAAGAAGGTGCAAATATCGCGAAATATTGCCCAAGCTCAGAATATAGAACCACAGAATTTCGATTTTGGTGGATATTGTTTGGGATATCATATGGTCGGCCCGGTCCGACTATACTGCTCCGTTCACTGGTTAATTTATATTTTTTATGGATTTAAAAAAATCCATGCGAGAATTTAAAAAAAAAAAAATTTTCCAAGCGTGAAGTTTTTTCAATATATTTATCCAGGCGTGGATTGTTTTTAAGAAAATAGTTTTCAGCCGTGGATATTAAAAAAAAACAGTTAGGAAAGTAGTAAAGTCGGACTGGACCGACTATATGATACCCTTCACCACTTTGGGTATATAAGATTTCCAGTGACTTTAGTGGACTATTTACCTAAAATATATGTGGTACAGGGCATTATGTCTTTCTGCATATGTTTGTAACATGCAAAAAGAAACGAGATAGACACATGGTTCCTTTTTAGAATATGCATAGAAGCACCTTCTGAGCCATTTTTAGCATGTCCGTCCATCCGTCAAAGTACATGTCGCATGTATGATCCGAATTGCATGAAATGTGGCATATGTCACTTATTTAGCCCAAGGACGAACCCTATTGAAATTGGGAAAAATCGGCTCAAATTTATATAGCTTCCATATAATTCTTTGTCCGATTTAATGTGAATGGTGAACCAAAGTCCCTATAAATCTTTCGATTTGCACGAAATTTTGCATAGAGTACTGAATTGAGTCTATAATGATGTGTGCTATGTTTCGTGAAAATCGGTTCAGATTTAGATATAGTCGTCCGATTTTAGGTAAATGGTGTACCAAAGTCCCTATATATCTTCCGATTTGCACGAAATTTTGCAGGGGGTACTAATTTAAGTCTAGAATGATGTGTGTTAAGTTTGATGAAAATCGGTTAGATTTCGATAAAGATCACTTACTTTAGATCATCTGTTAGGATCCAACTGTTGAATATACCCAAAGTGGTGAAGGGTATCATATTGTCGGCCCCGTCCGACTTTACTACTTTCCTTACTGGTTTTTTATTGCAATTTTTAAAGATTTTTCATAAGGACTACTCCATCCGAATATATTAATTTCTTACACTGTAGCCTTTTTGTTGCCCATTTGGAATTTCAATCCAATTCCCCTATTTTTTCAGTGTCAAATACATTTTGATTTCTCTTTTATACTCTTTTAGGATGGCAAAGCGATACATTTTCACGGATTCTCTGCATTTAGATATCAATATAAATGATGCAAACTCTTGATATTGATATTCCACAGAGGATATTAAAAGGAATTTTATTTTGTTTTAAAAAGATAGAAACCAAAACGTCGAAGATGTTATAAATGAAGGAAATGTATTTTTAAAACGAAAGTTAAATAATCAATGGTTGCTACGCAAATCAAATGCGACAACTAATATATTGAGATGGGAATCAAAGTTTCCAAAATGTTGAATTATTAAGACCCAAAGTATGAACTTGGGCGGTTAAAACAAAAACAGCTGAAATGTCCTTTAGATTTGGAAACAGGAAATAACGATGGTCAAAATAATACGAATGCTTACATATCAGCCAGGTAGCAAACTGTGAATACAAATTGGCAATAGTGGCCACGTAATTTAGTTCGTCCTGGCAGAATTTCCTATAAATTGTGCGGCATCGTTAGGTGGGCCTATATCAAAAACTGGACCTATATGTTGACAATTTTCTACGAATATATTTTTTGAAAATAGAAAGATGGTCCTCAACCATAAAATATTTAAAATAAAAATTTAAAATTGATTATTATTATTATTTTTTAGGACTTGACCTTATTTTCCAGCCCATTTTGGAAAACTATGCCAGGATTTTAAGTTTTATAAGTCTGTCAGAATAATTATTCTTATGCAATATACGTATGTGTAATATAAATTTAATACATTAACGTTTTACTTCTACACACACAAACATGCCCATTGCGGTTTAACATCCATTTCCCTACTGTTCTACCATAGTGTTCTTAGATGTGGTCCGACATATACTAATTATAATCATTTGTTGAGCTTCAAACAGCAACATAATGAATAAAAGCCACAACAAAGGGATATCGAAAACCACAACAATAAAGTGTTTGCTCAAAATCCCCATTCATTGAAAGGAATTTTTAAAGAAGCCTTTCATATCAAAATTGGTATTAATGAAGAGGAATAAAGGAAAAGGTCTTAAAATAAAAGAAAATTTCGGAAAATTTTAAATGGTATTCGAAATTTCTACGATTTATTAAATGACGAGCCATTGTGGTCACATATAAGGCACATCGTAATATTACACTATATATTATCTTTTGCATAGATTTATTTAAAAATCATAATTATTGATGTACATATACAACATGTTCTGTATGTCGACTATATACCTATTTAAACTATTTCTTCTTCTATGCGAATAAAATACCTTCCATAGACATTTTCTACACATATCCTATATCAGCATGCTTATCTGGAATCTGCTCAATAGGTAAAGTATTGAGCAGATTCCTACAGTGTTATAAATATAATCATACATAAATTGTTAAGAAATAGAAGGTAACTATACAAGGATACACAATATGAAAGGCTTCCTGTTTGATATTTTCTCATTTCAAGCCATAAAATTGCATTTTAGAGATTCCTTACAAAAGATACATAGATTGTAGCTACGTGTTACATGCTCATACATGTCGTTTACAGCATATATACACGTCATATCCATCTACGAAGGTAAGTACGTAGATGGGGATAACAAATTTACTATATTCTGCACAATAAAATTAAGAAATTCTTGTAAATATATATTAACGTATGTGTAAAATATTATTTTATATTGCAGGAATGCAAAGATATTCCTATAAAAAGAAGAACGTATCAAAATATGTAAAGATATACAACTTGTAAAATTTGATTACAAGTTGGATAAGTACCTTTATAAGTTATCGGTCTAAAAATGTTTTTTATTTCATAAAAAATTAAAGATATTACAATAATAAAGAAAATATATAAATTCGATGCTTGCGAACTAATTATTTCTTGGCTAAAATTATAGATTATAACTAAAATAGTCCATGAAAATCGAATAGAACATATTGTTTAAGAAACTCTAATAATCCTCAAAAATATATTGCTTAACCAGTAAGGAAAGTAGTAAAGTCGGACTGGGCCGACTATATGATGCCCTTCACCACTTAGGGTATATTCTACATAGTCTCCTAGCAGACGTCGCCTTTTCGAAAGAACACTGACATTAAATTGAACGAAATATATATAAGAACTTTGTTGCACCATTTCAATTAAATCGAACGAAAATATATGGGAGCTAGATCTAAATCTAAACCGACTTTCACGAAACTTAGCACACATCATTCTAGACTTAATTTAGTGCGCTATACCAGATTTCGTGCAAATCAAAAGATATTTAGGCGCATCATTTACATAAAATCGGACGAAAATATATATGGGAGCTATATCTAAATCTAAACCGATTTTCACGAAACTTATCACACATCATTATAAACTCAATTCAGTACGCTAGGCCAAATTTCGTGCATATCGAAATTTATTTAGGGACTTTGGCGCACCATTTAGCTTAAATCGGACGAAAATATATACATCTGAACCAATATTCACGAAACTTAAAACACGTTATTCTAGACTTAATTTAGTGCGCTATACCAGATTTCGTGTTAATCGAAAGATCTTTAGGCGCATCATTTACATTTACAATCTGAACCGATTTGGTGCCCTTTTTAGCTTAAATCGGACGAAACTATATACGGGAGCTATATCTAAATCTGAACCGATTTTCTTCAATTTTAATATAGTTCGTTGAAAAATATTGGGAGTTTGGTGCACCATTTACCTAAAATCGGACGAAAATATATATGGGAGCTATATCTAAATATGGATCGATTTCAAGAAAAACTTCATAGATCTCAAACTGGACTGAATTAAGTGTGTTGTGCAAAATTTTATTTAAATCAGACCATTAGTGGGAGTTTGGTGCACCATTTACATAAAATCGGACGAAAATATATATGGGAACTATATCTTAATCTGAACAGATTTCCACGACACTTATCACACATCATTATAGACTCAATTCAGTATGTTATGATAAATTTCATGCATATCGCACCATTTACCTTAAATCGGACGAAAAATTATATGGGAGCTATATCTAAATCTGAACCCATATTCACGAAACTTAACACCCATCATTCTAGACTTAATTTAGTGCGCTATACCAGATTTCGTGTTAATCGAAAGATCTTTAGGCGCATCATTTACATTTACAATCTGAACCGATTTGGTGCCCTTTTTAGCTTAAATCGGACGAAACTATATACGGGAGCTATATCTAAATCTGAACCGATTTTCTTAAATTTTAATAGGGTTCGTTGAAAAATATTGGGAGTTTGGTGCACCATTTACCTAAAAACGGACGAAAATATATATGGGAGCTATATCTAAATATGGACCGATTTCAAGAAAAACTTCATAGATCTCTAACTGGACTGAATTAAGTGTGTTGTGCAAAATTTTATTCAAATCAGACCATTAGTGGGAGTTTGGTGCACCATTTACATAAAATCGGACGAAACTATATATGGGAGCTATATATAAATCTGTACCGATGCTAACAAACTGTCAAACTGAACCAAATTCGGTACGCTGGGCAAAATGTTGTCCCCATCGGGCAATTATTTACAGTTTGGTGCACCATTTACCTAAAATCGGACGAAACTATATATGGAAGCTATATATAAATCAGAATCGATTTCAACAAAACTTCACATACATCAATCTGGGAATAATTCAGTACTCTGTGCAAATTTTTGCAATAGTGGCAATATGGTGCTCTATTTACATAAAATTGGGGGAATCTATATATGGGAGCATAGACGGACATGCATAAATCGACTCAGAAAGTGATTCTATGTATATTCTCAAAAGAAACCATGGTCTATCTCGATTCCTTTTGCATGTTACAGACATATGTGTGTATGAAGGGTATACAAATCCACGCTTTGTTGGAAAAATATTTATTGACAATTTTACTCTTATTGTCCTTGAAAAAAATATTTCTTTGAAATATTAGTTATTTAAAAAATGCACGGTTTTAGTACTGTCAGAAAATATTTTTTTTAATCCGCTCTTTTAGTCCTTATAAAATATTGTTTCAAAAATCCTCTCATTTTGTTTTTAATCCGCGCTTATAGTCCTTTAACAAATTATTTAAAAAAATCCCCTCTTATAGCCCTGGAACAAAATATTCTTTAAAAATATTTCCGGGTAATGGTCCTGAAGGGAAATATTTCATATATAATCCTCGAAAAATGTTTTTCTTAATGAACTCCACTCTTATAATTAAAATACCCACTCTTATCGTCTTTAAATTATTTTTTCTTAAAAAAAATCCACGCTTGTAGGCCTTGAAAAATATTCTATAGGAAATCCCCTCATATAGTCCTTGCAAAAATATTCCTTAAAAATCCCAGTTCTTAAAAATATAAAAAAACTCTTTGAAAATACTATTTAACAAATCTTTAAAACAATATTCTTTAAATGTAATTTTAAAAAATGTTTGAAAAAATCCAAGATTATAGTCCTTGAAAAAAATTTTTCTTTACAAAATATTGAAGAAAATATATTTAAAAGATGCGCAAATATGGATGTCACTAAATACAATTGTCTAGAAATGATAAGGAAAACATAAACGAACTCACCTATTTGCACTCATTTTGTTCTTCAACTCATATTTATGCACAACGCGCCCGTTACCGATGCTCCACAAAATCAAAGACTTTTTGTTATTGTTTTTACTTTTGTTATTGAAAAATATCTATTGATTCACTTCTTTACTTAATTTACTCAGTTTGCTATGTCCTATGTCTCTAACTTTTTTTGTACACCACTCACAAGCATAGTCGACAAATATGTATTTATTTCACATTTCCTTTCAAATTATTTTACACTAATTATAGCAAATAACAAATATTTTTGTACGATGTAAACTATTTATTAAATTTCTTGCTTTTATTAAACGAAAATTATTAATTTTGTGGAGCAAAACTAGAAACGTACGAACGAATTTAGAAGCCGGCCAAAACTAACTTCAGTTGTAAAGAAAACGATAAAAAGAAGCAAACGACTGGTACCGTTAGCCCGCAAAGAGAATGGGGAGAGTAGGAGAATGATGTTGTCGTTACAATGATGAAGAGAGGAGTTTGAACATGGGAAGTGGGAGAATAATATTGCCATTCCAAATACAAAGAAGAAGAGATTGAGCCCTGTGCAAATGGAGTTCGGAGAACAAATGAGAGCGTCGACACCCCACTGGAGAGTGGGAGAACGATATTTTCAAATGTGCAATGAAAGTCTTGCAATGCAAATACATACATGCTTATTTTTATGGAGTAAAGCGAAAAACATACTAACGAGTTTATGATACTGAGAATGTGGAGAGTTGGAGAACAATATTCTTATTGCAATTCCTGCAAAATGAATATATGACGTCATTAACAACTCTTCTAAATGGAATTGTGTTAAAGAGAAATATATGAGAGTTTTTCCTTTACATTGTACTAGCTGGACCCTTGGCGCTTCGCTGCCCCAACTACAAAAGTTATCAATGTTAAATTTGAATAGCTATGATCAATTAGTAGAGTAACTTCGGGTAATGTGAACCAGGCGTCTAATGTGGACCACCCCTCATATCTAAAGGGTGATAAATGTTGATAAATGTTTTCCTAATTAGTGAAAACAAACATCAAGCTTGGTTTTTAATAAATAATTGCAATGTCGAAATTTAGTTGTAGAAAATGTAGCTCTGATTGTAGAAGTGTGATTTGAAATTTCTTTAGCACAATAGTCGAACGTTTTTGCAAAATAGTCGAACACATGGTTTTACTCGAATATAAAGACGTTATGTGGTTTTCTTGTTCTCTTTAACAAAAATATACGTTTAGCAGTAATTATAATCGGTGACTTTTAATTTTTATTCATTTTTGAAGCCGATAATTATTTTTAAATAAAAATATTCAATGTCGGGTAATGTGGACCACTATAAAAAAGTGGGACCTTTTCATGAGGACGAGTTTGAAACATGGGCGCATTTAATATGCGAGGTGGTATTCTATCCTCTGAAAACTCGATATGCGAAATTACAGGTGCCTCGGTTGGGGCGGTACCCTTAAATAGGGGCTATTCCAAAACATTATTCCATATATTTTTGCATTCATTGTTACCCAATAGTGCAATAAATGGAAATTTATCACAACCAATGCACAACCTACCTTCAACTTACTGGTCCACATTACCGGTCAAGTTATTTTTATTCGTAGTTTAGAGTTTTTTGAAATATAATGCAATAACATTTTTATAGACAAATATATAATGCTTGACCTGAAATATATTTAGCCAACAAATCTACTATGTTGTGAAAACAATTTATTTCTATTTTTTACCGTTGTTACGCCCACAATATCAAAAAAGAAAATGGTGGTCGACATTACCCGAAGTTACTCTAAGCAACATACATATATGCAACAGCAATATTTTTTAAGAAAATTAAGAGTCGTAACGTGTCTTTCAGATTAGCAAACGCTTTATAATGAAGATGAAGGTGTATTTATATAAGGTGTAAGTGACAGTCTGTTTATACCCTTTACACACAGGGTTTATGTCTTTGTGCATATCGAGCCATATTCGCCAAAAAAACGTAACCCTCAATTTGAAATTTTATAGGAGAAGGTTTTGTTTTAATAAATTCAGATTAAAGAAATTTTTCACTTAACATGCTACATGTGTTGTCTTTCCATGTATCAATTTGAAAATAATATTATTCTAACAATTTAAGAGATATTTGAGAAAATATTTGAAATTCCATTAAAAGTGATTTTAAAAAAAGTGAAGGTAATGTGGTATACCACATGATGTTAATGTGGTATAGTATAATTTTCACTTCCAATTGATATCTTATATAATTTATTGTTTTTAATGAATGTGAATTAGCTCGAGATTTATGTCTGTTAAGATTTTTAACGGATACGTTGAGTGGAACATTAATTTTTATTATATAATAATGTCTACACATGACAATATTTAATTTTCACACGGAGAAGTAGTTTAAATCCCATGGCCTTTGTTTTCCTTCCTTATGATGCATGGTAGGCTCTTGTAGAGGACAAATGTTTCAAATAGTAATGAAATTTTGTCTTGTGCTGGCTTTTTTCATACAGTCTCAAGGTATACCACATTACCTGCACTTGTGTTCACTGAAAAATTGTCTAGTTTTTTTCCTAAATTGGTAAATATGTGGTGCAATCGTGCATATTATTTGATTTTTAGTACTTACTGATTATTTTAATGCTTTCATAATAAAGATTAAAATAAATCTGTAAAACAAAAAATTATTTTTAAACTTCAACCGAAAAAAGTCAATTTTTATGAAAAATTAAATTTTTGCTACTGATTCTCAACGTAAGTTAAATAAATTAAACAGATCATTGCTATCTTATTTTTTGAGAACAGCAAACTATAAAACATGTTTCAGTTATTCTAAAATTTTCATTTTACAAAAAAAGTGACTATACCACATTACCAACCTATACCACATTTGCATCATTTCCTATATGTAAACGAAAATATGCACGAAATACGAAAATGAACAAACTCACCATTTTTATTTGCACTCATTGAGTTCTTCAGAGAATAGTTAATGGACAACACGCCCGTTACCGATGCTCCACAAAACGTTTTGTTATTGTTTTTTTTTTTTTTTTTTTTGCTTTTAAGAGACACATTATTTTTTCCTTATTTCATTTACCCAGTTTGCTATTTGCTCTGTCTCGATTTTTTTGTACACAACTCACAAACAAAATAGATAAATATGTACATATGTATTTATTTCACATTTCCTTTCAAATTACATATATTTTACACTAATTATAGTATGTCATACACTATTTGTAATATCACTATGTAAAATTGATCAAATTTCTTGATTTTATTGAACAAAAATTATTAATTTTATGGAGCAAAACTAGAAACGTACGAACAAATTAAGAAGCCGGCCAAAACTAACTTCAATTTCAAAGAAAACACTAAAACGAAACAAACAAACAAACAACAGATACCGTTAGTCCGCACAGACAATGGGGTGAGTGGGTGAATAAAATATTCTTTAATAAATCCACGTCTTAATAAGTCCTTGAAGAAAATATTCTTTAATAAATCCATGTCTTAATAAGTCCTTGAAGAAAATATTCTTTAATAAATCCACGCCTTAATAAGTCCTAGAAAAAATATTCTTTAATAAATCCACGCCTTAATAAGTCCTAGAAAAAATATTCTTTAATAAATCCACGCCTTAATAAGTCCTAGAAAAAATATTCTTTAATAAATCCACGCCTTAATAAGTCCTAGAAAAAATATTCTTTAATAAATCCACGCCTTAATAAGTCCTAGAAAAAATATTCTTTAATAAATCCACGCCTTAATAAGTCCTAGAAAAAATATTCTTTAATAAATCCACGCCTTAATAAGTCCTAGAAAAAATATTCTTTAATAAATCCACGCCTTAATAAGTCCTAGAAAAAATTGAAAAAATATTCTTTAATAAATCCACGCCTCAGTTGGCCCTTGAAAAATATTCTTTAATAAATCCACGCCTTTGGCCCTTGAAAAAATATTCTTTAATAAATCCACGCCTCAGTTGGCCCTTGAAAAATATTCTTTAATAAATCCACGCCTCAGTTGGCCCTTGAAAAATATTCTTTAATAAATCCACGCCTCAGTTGGCCCTTGAAAAATATTCTTTAAATAAATCCACGCCTCAGTTGGCCCTTGAAAAATATTCTTTAATAAATCCACGCCTCAGTTGACCCTTGAAAAATATTCTTTAATAAATCCACGCCTCAGTTGGCCCTTGAAAAATATTCTTTAATAAATCCACGCCTCAGTTGGCCCTTGAAAAATATTCTTTAATAAATCCACGCCTCAGTTGTCCCCTTGAAAAATATTCTTTAATAAATCCACGCCTCAATTGGCCCTTGAAAAATATTCTTTAATAAATCCACGCCTCAATTGGCCCTTGAAAAATATTCTTTAATAAATCCACGCCTCAGTTGGCCCTTGAAAAATATTCTTTAATAAATCCACGCCTCAGTTGGCCCTTGAAAAATATTCTTTAATAAATCCACGCCTCAGTTGGCCCTTGAAAAATATTCTTTAATAAATCCACGCCTCAGTTGGCCCTTGAAAAATATTCTTTAATAAATCCACGCCTCAGTTGGCCCTTGAAAAATATTCTTTAATAAATCCACGCCTCAGTTGGCCCTTGAAAAATATTCTTTAATAAATCCACGCCTCAGTAGGCCCTTGAAAAATATTCTTTAATAAATCCACGCCTCAGTTGGCCCTTGAAAAATATTCTTTAATAAATCCACGCCTCAGTTGGCCCTTGAAAAATATTCTTTAATAAATCCACGCCTCAATTGGCCCTTGAAAAATATTCTTTAATAAATCCACGCCTCAGTTGGCCCTTGAAAAATATTCTTTAATAAATCCACGCCTCAATCCACGCCTCAGTTGGCCCTTGAAAAATATTCTTTAATAAATCCCACGCCTCAGTTGGCCCTAGAAAAATATTCTTTAATAAATCCACGCCTTAATAAGTCCTTGAAAAATATTCTTTAATAAATCCACGCCTCAGTTGGCCCTTGAAAAATATTCTTTAATAAATCCACGCCTTAATAAGCCTTGAATGAAAATATTCTTCAATAAATCCACGCCTTAATAAGTCCATGAAAAATATTCTTTAATAAATCCACGCCTCAGTTGGTCCTTGAAAAATATTCTTTAATAAATCCACGCCTTAATAAGTCCTAAAAAAATATTCTTTAATAAATCCACGCCTTAATAAGTCCTTGAAAGAAAATATTTGCAAGTCCTTGAAAAAATATATTAATCCTTTGAACATACAGTAACATAAAATGTATCCTTACCAGTTCTGTAAAATCTCTAAGGATACCATAAAAATCTCCAGCTGCATAATATGTGCTTCTTTTGATGTTATTACACACTCATGAGGTTTACAGTCTCGTTACTGAGATTTAGATTTCAGTAGAACATTGAAGCCTCTGAACGTGTTGAGGCAATACAACACCAAACTATTGTCTGTGGATAACCATGACCACAACATATAGACCAACATTACTGGCTTTGAGGCGTATCAAATTATATGGCGTCATTATTACTTTGAAACGATATGAAATGCAAGAGGTTGAAGGTAGGTAGGTATATGAATGTGTATGTGGATTGCATTGTCATAGAAACGTGTTTAAATTTCGCGTATTTTAATGACAGAGTATTAACAAATATTAATTTTATGACATTTTAGTCCTTCGAAGCAATATTCTTTAAAAACCCCAACGCCTTTTATTGTCCTTCGAAAGAATATTCTTTAAAAACCCCAACGCTTCTTATTGTCCTTCGAAAAAATATGCTTTAAGAAATCCACGCCTTTTATAGTCCTTCGAAAAAATGTTCTTCAAAAAATCCACGCCTTTTATAGTCTTTCGAAAAAATACTCTTTAAAAAATCCACGTATTCTGCAGTCCTACGAAAAAATTCACGTATTTTGTAGTCCATAAATTCTTTTCAATATGTCAAAACCCAGCCAAGTCATGCTAATTCTTACTCTCAACACATGTGCTGATAATAAGCTAAATGGACTGGTGTTCCGCAGGCTTATCCTGCCGTTCAACTTTTACTGATGTGGTTGTCATAAAGATTTTTCAATGTGAGTATCGTTACATATTTTCAAATGGTGTGTGGCACATGTGTTTGTCTTTAAAAAGTATTTATTTGGGGCAAATAAGTAGGATCCCTTGAATATAGGTTTACAATTCATTGCCTTGGAAATTATTAACCATCATAAAAAGTCTATTAAATATTAAAAGATAAGAGATGATATTACTGGGAAAATTTGTTCGAATGTAGGTAACCTCATGGCATGAAGAAAGTAATAAATGTACCATTATATATATAATTTTTTTTGGGTAAAATTACCATAGAGGATATAAACGAAAATTATTAACAATATTGTATATAATGAAATGAAAATCGAAGAAATATGTTTTATGAAATTTACTCTTAACAATATTTAATCGGAAAAAGTTCAATTAAAGCACATAAAACGACCTTAAGGGAACCCCCTCCCATTCTCGGGGTCAATTTTTTTTTTGATTTAATTCGAATCTACACTAATTCAAGAATGTCCCTACAAAATGTCAAGTGTAAATCTCAAGAACTCTTGAAGATATAGTCGATTTATTGTGTCAGCATCAAATGATGGCTAAGGGGCTTCTCAAACTTTAAACGCGTTTTTCTCTTTTGCGAATGGCGGGCACGATAACTCAAAAACTAATAACCCAATCGATTCCAAATTTTTACACGTTTCTCTGTGAGAGTATAGCTATCGTATTAACTAGGATAAAGACAATCGGTGAAGATCTTCCTTATTATACCCTTCACCACACTGTGGTACAGGGTATTATGTCTTTGTTCATATGTTTGTAACAGGCAAAAGGAAACGAGATAGACACATGGTTCCTTTTGAGAATATGCATAGAATCACTTTCTAAGTCGATTTATGCATGTCCGTCCGTCTGTCTGTCCATGTTAAATTGTAAACAAATGCGACCTGTACGCATTTATGATCCGAATTGGATGAAATTTGGCATAGGTCACTTATTCGGCCCAAGGACGAACCCTATTGAAATTGGGAAAAATCGGTTCAGATTTAGATACAGCTCCCATATATATATTTAAACGATTTAATGTAAAATGTCCGTATATATCTTTCGATTGGCACGAAATTTGGTACAGCCTTATCATTTAGGTCTAGAATGATGTCTGCCAAGTTTCGTGAAAATCGGTCCAGATTTAGATATAGCTCCCATATATAGTTTCGTCCAATTTCATGTAAATGGTGCACCAAAGTCGCTATATATCTTTCGATTTGCACGAAATTTGGCATATCGTACTGAATTGAGCCTAGAATTATGTCTGTCAAGTTTTGTGAAAATCGGTCCAGATATAGATATAGCTCCAATATATAATTTCGTCCGATTTCATGTAAATGGTGCACCAAAGTCAATATATATGCTTCGATTTGCACGAAATTGGGCATAACGTACTGAATTGAACCTAGAGTGATGTCTGCCAAGTTTCGTGAAAATCGGTTCAGATTTAGATATACCTCCCATATATAGTTTCGTCCGATTTCATGTAAATGGTGCCCCAAATTACCTATATATCTTTCGATTTGCACGAAATTTGTCATAACGTACTAAATTGAGCCTAGAGTGATGTCTGCCAAGTTTCGTGAAAATCGGTTCAGAATTAGATATACCTCCCATATATAGTTTCGTCCGATTTCATGTAAATGGAGCCCCAAAGTACCTATATATCTTTCGATTTGCACGAAATTTGTCATAACGTACTGAATTGAGCCTAGAGTGATGTATGCCTTGTTTCGTGAAAATCGGTCCAGATTTAGATATAGCTCCCTTTTATTATAGATTGATTTTAAGTAATTGACGCACCAAAGAACCAATAGGCTGATAGGAACAAAACGTTCTGAAATTAGTATAACCTAACCTGTGACAAGTTTGTTTGAAATCGCTTAATATTTGGATAGAGCTTCCATATATATTTTCGCCCGATTTCAAGTAAATTGGGCATCAAATTCCTTATGTTAGTCAGATTGACATCAAATTTTGCACAACTTAAAAAATTGAGCATAGAATTACGTAGTTGCGTTTTGTAGAAGTACAGACATAGCACAACGGATGACCTATTTATATTTGTTTGAAGTCAATTTACATACTTTATGGATAGATCTAGGTAGATTCACATTTAGATAAATATCACATATTTTATTTCATCCAATTTCATGTTAATAGTCCTGTTTAATATACCCATAGTGGTGAAGGCTAGCATATAGTCGGCCCCGTCCGACTTTACTACTTTGCTTACTGGTTTTTAACTTGGTTCTTGGTCAAAAATCGGCGATTTTCCAAAAATATTTTTTCAAAGGACCGCCATTTTGTTAATTTTAGAGCGAAGTCAATAATCCTAGTTCATACGAGAGCCAGGTATGTACTCTTTTTAACGCCGTTGGATTCCGATGTTCCATTCCGCCATCAAAAATAAGGACTTCTTTTTAAATACAAAAAACAACAACAAAAATTTTGTAAATTGTTTTTCTTCCTTTTTGAATCTTCTTCTTAAGTTACAAACCTTACCAAGCATTGGTATTGATTTAACAGCATATTGAAAATCTTGTAAAATTAAAATCGAGAATTTCCTTAAGTTCCGTCAGTCCGAACATAGATTTAATATGTACATCGGCCATGACCTTATTTGGGTTATGTGTAAACACTTAAGAGTGTCAACTTCAGCATAAAACATTTATTATATATTTGTAAGTGTGTGTGGTTTTCTAAAATATAAAATTTAGTTATTTGTAAACTTTATTAAGTCTCTACCGCATATTTGCTATCCACCTATATTTAATATTTATCGATTACTTTCCAAGTGATTAGACATCAATCATTTGATGTGGAAAAAAGTTTTATTACTTTGCACAGAACTTAATATGTAATTGCTGCCATCATCCACTAAACTGAACTTACATCAATTATGAACGTTTGATTAGCTGTAAATAAAAAAGTACTTTCGAAACTTAACTTCAAATTCGTCAATCACGCGAAATTAGTTCATTAGCTACAGCTCGTTAGGAAATCAACAAGAAAACTATGAAGAAAAAAAGAACGGAGAAACTTAAAAACATAATTAACTTCGTCAGAAGTTTATACAAATGATTTTGTATGTGTATGTGTTTAATTGCAGTGGAAGGTTCAGTGTATATTAAATTTGTCATATTCTGGTGAAAGACGTATGACAATTGATAATTATATGAACAAATTTTGGCATAACCATCATATAACTATCCCGTTCATTTTCGTTGTATTCAAAGTCCTGTCTGCAATTTGGTAGTTCCTATCATAGATGATAATAATTGTCACCGATCCATATGTTGACATAAATCTCATATTAGAGTATTGGCCGATTTTATGTATTTTGAATGTACACATCATGGTGGAGGGTCATTGTATAATAATAGAAGGTAACATCAAGTGTTGTTGTACAACAAATGGTACAACAACCACATGAAAATTTATTGTTGTAACTTATTCTAGTGGCAACATCATTTGACAGACAAATGTAAACAAACAAACAAACAAATTATCAGCAAATTATATTTATTTTGAAAATGTAATATTTTCGAATCCTCAAAATAAAATATGAAAAACATGAATGAAAATCTATCAGTAGTGATTTAGATAATGCGAGTTTACTTGCGGCGATTCTTATCGTTCGCTTTTTAACTGGCTTCATGCGTCTACACAAGCCAATTCGGTTTCAAAAATAATTTTTTTTTTTTAAATTTTGTGACAATGTCCTGGATTGGTATTTCAAATTACTGACACTACAAACAAAATACACAAAACGAATGGAATTGTCGGTACGAGCAATTTTTTCAATTTCTATACCCCTTGCCCCTCTGTCCAGCAAACAAAGACTTGCCAAATTTATATTTCTATCGCTACCACATCTTTCCTATAATTGAGCCATTGCGACTTATATGTGTAACACATATGAAAATTCAGGGAATTGCGAGTTATTCCATGAAGAAATATTTGCTTCCTCAAACTTTGCCAGCAAGCAGATTGAGTAAATTGTATACGGGAGCACATTTAATAAACAACAATTTCAAATTGTATGCGTTCCCAATTTTCCTGTTGGGTAATTTTTAAAAACATAATTTGTCATATTCATATTGACACTAGTATTACGTTGGAATCAAATCAGCTGGGATTTGCCATTACCTTTTATAATTGTGCGATGGTGGAGGGTATTCAAAATGTCTCCTTATTTGATTTTTCTTTGTTTCAAAATTATTTTTTAAGAATGGACCGGAGAAGCCCATCTTCGATATTGAAAAAATGAAATTTGTGGTTTGAATGGTTATGATTAACTACTAAAATATACAATATACGTTAAGTTCGGATGGACGGAATTTTGATACCTTGACCATAGATATACTGACAGTTACTTCAAATTAAAGTTCCTACCCCACGTGTGACTAAAACCTGACCAAGGAAATATTTCTAATTTATAGGGTACGAAGTAATTATTGATTCGAAAAAATTAACTTCACATTCTCTCCAAAATATAGTAAAGGATATAAAAATACACCTTCGTAGGTCAAAACTAGTATATTGACAAATATTCTTAAAAACTCTGCGCTTATAGGTCTTATATATATTTAAAAACCAGTAAGGAAAGTAGTAAAGTCGACTGGGCGTCGTATGGTCGACCATACGACCATACCATATAAAAATATGTTTGCCCCTTGACATTTTTCAACATTTCCTCCAAATCCAGCCTCTTGCATCAATATATTCAGGGAATTGTTATGTTTTCGACTGTTAAAATAGCGTAATCGTCGAAAAAGTCATATACCTGCATAAAATGTAATAAACATAGTAAACTTCATTTATTTCAATATAATCAGCATATACAGTTATTTAAAGTCGGACTGGGCCAACTATATGATACCCTTCACCTCTTTGGGTATATTCAACAGATGAATCCTAACAGACGTCGAATTTTTTAAGGACCATTAACATGAAAATGGATTCATAAATATGACATTCTGCATGACTAAATTTATCATGTAGTCAGATAAAGAGTTGCCTCTAACAATTTATAGCAAACATCTATATGAAATCTAAACCGATTTAATCGAAATTTGTCACAGGTTAAGTTATACTAACATATCGGCCACATTTTGAGTTCTTGGTACATTATGTACATAAAATCGGGAGAAAATATATATAGGAGCTCAATCCAAATCTGTATCGATTTCAAAACTTTCCACACGCTAGGTTATATTAACTTCTGAACCGATTCCTACAATACTTAGCACACGGAGCTATGTCTAAATGCAAACCAATTTCATCTAAATTTACGACACGTTATGTTATAGTAACTTCGTAGTGCAAAATCTTGTGCCGATTGGGCTCACGTTTGTGAAGCATTTAGTTTCATCTTCTAGTTTATACTAACTTCAGTACGTTGTGCAAAATTGGTGTCAAGTTTGTGAAAAACCGGACGAAAATATATATGTATATGCTATATCAAAATCTGAACCGATTTCAATGAGACTTGCCAAAGATTAACTTATATTAATTACTGTTCATTGCACCAAATTGTGTGGCAATCGGACAAATTTTGGGTCTTTAGTGCACAATTTACATAAAATCGGAAGAAAAAAATCTATAGCAGCTATATCTAAATCCGGACCGATTTTCAGGAAACCTAACACACATCATTCTAGACCTAATTCATTACGTTGTGCCCAATTTCGTGCAAATCGAAAGATATATAGAGAGTTTGGTACACCATTTACATTAAATCGGACGAAAATATATATGGGAGCTGTATATAAATCTGAACCGATTACGCTAATTCATTACGCTATGCCACATTTCGTGCAAATCGAAAGATATATAGGGACTTTGGTACGCCATTTACATTAAATCGGACGAAAATATATATGGGAGCTATATCTAAATCTACATCTGAACCGATTTCCAGGAAACTTAACACACATCTTTCTAGACCTAATTCAGTTCGCTGTGCCAAATTTCGTGCAAATATAAAGATATATAGGGACTATATGGGAGCTATATCTAAATCTGAACCATTTTTTCCCAATTTTAATAGGGTTCGTCCTTGGGCCAAATAAGTGAGCTGTGCCAAATTTCATCCAAATCGCATAATAAATGCAACCCGTACATTGTTTACAATTTAACATGGACAGACAGACGGACGGACGGACATGCATAAATCGATTTAAAAAGTGATTCTATGTATATTCTCAAAAGGCACCATGTGTCTATCTCGTTTCCTTTTGCCTGTTACAAACATAAGACATAATACCCTGTAACACAGTGTGGTGAAGTGTATAAAAATATTATTTTGAAATCAACTATTTTCCGCTGATATTCATTTAAAAATATTCTTTTAAAAGTCAGTAAAAAACTAAAGCTAATCCACGAAAAATCCACGCCTTCTATAGTTTATCGAAAAACTAATCTTTAAAAATCCACGCCTTCCATAGTCCTTCGAAAAAATATTTTTAAAAAATTCCACGTTTCAAAATTAAGTTTATATATGTTATCAATTCCTGAAAAACCTCCCTAAATTTTTGTATACCACATGATTTAAAACTCCCTTGGATTAAAACTCCCTCTTAAAATATTCTTTTCATGTTGTTTTTGTAATCCTTAATACTTTCTGCTATTATTTTATGGCCTTTAAAACTGCTATTAAAGTGTTATCTACTTTTCAACATCGGTATTTTTATGGCTCTCACAAAGTTTAGTTTTACTGTGTGCAATATTGTATCTAATGGTTTATTTATGTTAATAAAATTGCTATTAAAACAGGTGCACTCTTTCACTCACCATTGGCCATAAAACCACAAGAATGTTAAAACGACAACGTAAGTGGTTGGAATTCTGCATTCTATTGAAGCATTAATAAAATAAGGTTTAAAAAACTTTTTGACATATATCATATTTATTTTTCATAAAAAACATATTTTTGAAGATTTTATTTTATAACTAAAGTATATCCTATACCGATGATTTCAAGATTCGAAACAACGATTCAAGGTTCTTGTGTGAATATATATAAAACGGAGCTTTATTATTCCAGTCCACAGTCAAATCGACAGTCCTTTATCCATAAGTTCAACCAGATAAACAACCTAGAAATGCGGTAATGTGTTGCATTTAAATGAGAAATTAATAGAAAAACTTTGTCAATATTAACTTACGCGGAAAAAAACATGTTCATAGTATAGGTCGGGATCAAAACTTCCAAATATGAATCCATTGTTACTTCTGCCATAACAAAATTAACTAATCGGCGAGTGGAATAAAAAATAAAGTTGGTTTTTTAATAAAGCTGTTCGAAGTTATCAATCAAAAAGATGCTTATGATCTAGTTATTTACTATTATTATAAAGAATTAGCTAAAGTACATTATAATATATATTTTACTGAATAAATATAAAATGACACACAATTACATACTTTGGAGATGCAAGTGATTTGCTTTAAATGAGAAATCATTTAACTTCTAAAGCAAGCACAAATCCGTCCAGGCATAAAGTTCAATATTATATTTGTATTGAAAATAACTTGAAGTGAAGTTATCTACTTTCCACTTAAGCTTATTGGTCTTCCAATGAGATAAAATCTTCGGTATTATTCAAAAGATTTACTTTTGAATACATGCATTTGTACAATAGTTTTTCATGGCGGAACGATTTTTATGCAATGCAACAGAATATTAGATGCTTTGACGTTGGTACTTTATCTGTAATATTACGAAAAGCAAATAATGTGTAAAGGCACACACGAAGGAAGAAGAAGAAGTACTAATTCGGAATGTAGGAAAATTTAATTTTCTCTAGCATTCATTCTTCTTTACAAAATTGTATTAGTTTCTTTCATAACATTATTATCGGAGAATCCGGATCCAACATTTCAGGATTTGTTTACCGCCAACAAATGTCATTAACATGTTTGGTATATTTATCGTATTTTATTTCAATTCCAACACTTCAAGAAAAAACGAACAAAATTGCACCGGTGCAGTATAGTCGACCGGGCCGACCATACGACACCCTCCACAACTACAACTGAACTTTAACCCAAGCTCAATCCCGAGAAGGGGTCAAATTTCGCGATATTTACATTCTCTGGTGTGGAAATGATAATATTTAGCCATATAAAAATATGTTTGCCCCTTGACAATTTACAACATTTCCTCCAAATCCAGCCCTTTGCATCAATAGATTCAGGGAATTTTTATGTTTTCGACTGTTAAAAAGGCGTAAACGTCGAAAAAGTCATATACCTGTATAAAATGTAATAAACATAGTAAACTTCATTTATTTCAATATTATCAGCATATACCGTTATTTTCAGGAATACATATTATTTTTACATATATATGACTATTCCTTAGTAGAACTGATAAAAATTGCTATTTTTTTAGAAGAAAACTTTGAAATTTTTTATGGATTTGAGTAAAGCATGCGTAATTTTCAAATGCATAATTAATGAAAATAGCTACTTTGTCAAAAATCGAATGGATTTGGGTAGGTTTCCGCCGTTTCTGACGTATGTATTATACGTCGGAAATGTATGCCATTTACTGTTTCGGACAGGCCATCTCTGAATAGATTAGATATCAGAAAGTCAACCATCTCACATTAATACACTGGTAATTTGTCTGGGTCATCACACAATGAACATATACCTTATAATATGCAAATGTTGCCAATTTTAAATCATTTGAACCATTTGACAAACTATATACAAACCGATTTCATCAATGGGGTTAGGCTTGCTCATTAGACAGATTTCTTTGTTTGTATACTATTTTATAATTTCATATTCGGTCATAATTGTGAATTATGAAGTTTTTGGTCATTGCATCAATGACGATAAACTTGACAATAACCGGAATTTCAGCTAAATTCCAAGCCAACAGAGTTACCTTTCCGGCCTCTAATATAGTAAATATAAGACTGAACAATACCAGAATTCTTAGATTTAGATTTACTGCCAACCTCTCAGGATTATGTCCTCCAGGACATAATTTTTTACACAACAGTCTGATTTCATTTGAACCTCTAAATATTGACCGATTATCATGCTTTTCCCAAGGTCAGATCTCCTCCTCCATGTACAATTTCCTAATGTTCGGGTCCTAATTGTGGCTCTAGAGCGATCAGAAAATCATACAGTAACCAGTGAGCGGAGCAGTATAGTCGGACAGGGCCGACCATATTATACCCTACACAACTTTTACCGAGCTCTATGTTTCTGCGGATCCATATTCCGAGCCTGGATAATATTTCGCGATTTTGTACCCTATTGACTGATTATAAGTCAACAGACGGGGCCGACCATATTATACCATACACAACTTCCACCGAGCTCTATGTTTCTTCGGATCCATATTCTGAGCCTGGATAATATTTCGCGATATTTGCACCCTATTGACTGATTATAAATTTCGTACAAATAGAAAGATATATAGGGACTTTGGTGCACAAGTTACATTAAATCGCACGAAAATTTATATATGGGAGCTACAACTAAATCTGGGCCGATTTTCAGGAAACTTTACACACAATATATATGGGAGCTATATCTAATTCTGGACCGATTTTCAGGAAACTTAACATACATAATTCTACACCTAATTCATTATGCTATGTCAAATTCGGACGAAAATATATATGCGAGCTATATCTAAATCTGAACCGATTTTCACGAAACTTAGCACACGTCATTCTGGACCTAATTCAGTACTCTATGCCAAATTTCATGCAAATCGAAAGATGTATATGGATTTTTGTTGCCCCATTTACCTTAAATCGGACGAAACTATATATGGGAGCTATATCTAAATCTGAACCGATTTTTCCCAATTTCAACAGGGTTCGCCTTGGGCCACATAAGTGAGCTGTGCCAAATTTCATCCAATTTGGATAATAAATGCGACCTGTACTTTGTTTACAATTTAACATGGACCGACAGACGGACGGACATGCATAAATCGACTTAAAAAGAGATTCTATGCCTATTCTCTAAAGGAACCATGTGTCGAAGACATAGTACCCTGTACCACAATTTAGTGAAGGTTATAAATATTCCTCAATGCCTTAAGACGTGTCCTGAAATAGCCGCAAACAATGATATCAACAATAAATTCATAAGTCCATAAAGCATGACGTGTGGCGAATTTTTTCCTTCTTCCATAAAGTATTTTAATCTCACAGACCATAACATGACTGAATTATTTCAATATTGGTCATAATCTCCTTATATTTTTCAATTGCAAAGCATATATGCGAACAAACAACAGTTTAGGCATGGTGGTTGACACAAATTTCAGTGTGGTCCAAATGAATGGTAATATATAGGAGTTTCCTAGTTTGTTTTTTGATTTTTTCCCGGTTGTTTCTTCGATATATTTTTTCAACGATATTTTAAAAATTATGATTCGTATCTGGTAACTACAAAAAGTGATAATTTGTTTATTTGTACACATTTTCAGTGTTTAATTACAAGAGCACATTGAAACAAATGTTGTTTTATCGGCACATATTAAACTTCTATGTCAGTAAAAATTATGGTACATGTAGACCACAAAAACCACGTTATTACAATAACGTTGTAGTGAGCCGGAAATTAATATACCTGCAGGATGTTTGAAACTATTTATGATTTAAAAATTAAACTTTTTTTATTCACAATCTCATAACCCTGCGGCACTATGTACATATTAATATCAATTAATTCCTTAAAAATATTTTTTTGCAATAACGGATAAATATCCAATATTTACAAAGAAATTATGAACAAATTCGTGGAAATTAAAATATTTCAAGCCAATATATCGGTAATTTAAAATTTCGTTTTATGAAGATATAGAAATATTCATAGCAGATACATTTCTATAAGCCTACCTTTCTTAGGTAGTGTCTGCAGTATGGTTCTATATTGATATTTGTTTAAAACCCTACTTTGTGTTTCTGCAATTCAAAAATGCTTTGATAGTTTTTATACCCTACACAACTATGTTGTCAGGGTATTATAGCTTTGTGCAGCCCCAAAAGTTTGTAACGCCGCGAAATATTGGTCCTAGACCCACCTTTATGTATACCGATCGTCATATCTCGACTAGCTGAGTCAATATAGGCATGTGTGTCCATTAATCCGTCCGTCTGTCCATTATAATTTGTAAACACGCTACAGGCCAC
>NW_026884378.1:0-56905 GCF_032173495.1 Musca vetustissima | reverse complement strand
ACTATTTTGTTTGTAATGTAAATGTGAAAAGTTGCCAACTATAGTCTGCCAAGAACAAAGAACACCGTGAGGACATTCCAGAAATTTAAACTTTTTTGTATATTTTTAGAAGTGAATGACGTCTGAAAACTAATTGTAACCAAATTAAATGTAGGTTATATAGCGGAGGGTTAAAGGAATTACGGAATATTTTATTTCAACTGAAAACAAATATTTGGATTAAATGTAAATAGTCTATAGAAGATCATGTCTGCGTTTGCCATTCCTGCAAAATTAATAAGGCTATGCAGTTAAAGTCGGAAAGGACCTCTCGGATCCCTTCAATACCGAACGAGGATTCAGACAATGTGACAATTTGTCGTTAGACCAGTGTAACATTCTGCTGGAAAAGGTCATACGAGATGCAAAGGTGAACATAAATGGCACTCTGTGCACCACACAACACATGTTACTCGCCTAGGCCGATAACATCGATATAATGGGTCTAACATTGCGAGAGGTAACAGCCAACTTTGAATGAGTTAAGAAAGAGTTTTCCAAAATGGGAGTGGCAGTAAATGGCTAGAAGACCAAACTGATTGTATCATCTGAAAGTATATTTAGTATAGAACACCTACTTACATAGTTCTACTTAGAATAGAACGCACTTCGATCTCGTTTTTCTCCCAAGCCATGACCACTAAATTTCAATAAAAGATGATCCGATTTTCATATGTTGTTGAGGGATTTTTATGAAGTAGAACGATGTGGGTGTAGATCTAAATAAAATAAGGTGTGAGAACCACAAGAAATCGTCAATAGCAGCAGCGATAGTTTAGCGAAAGGATAGCAGCAGCGATATTTAGCGAAACACAGTCCTTAAAATATTTGTAACCGCTCTAGTCTTATACAATTTCTTCACAATTTTACCAATTGATGGCATAGATGAACGATTATGCAAACCACAATTTTTATAGTAGATTTTGGTAATTGTTACGAGTAGGTTATGTGATGTAGTCAATGTCAGACTTTCAACTGAAAAGAAAACAATTGAAAAGCGTTAAGTTCGGACGGGCCGAACTTTGGATACCCTCCACCATATGTATACTGACAAATACTTGAGGAGGTATAATTATATGGGGGAGATACCTAAATGCTGACCGATATATTTCATTATCGTCAGGTTCGAGTTTTTATCACGATTTCCTTAGAAAGCAAAATGATTACAGCCGGAAGATAAATCGTCTTAGAATTCCATAATTTGTAGAATAAAACTGACTATTTCGCCTATACTATGATAGAATACACCTATATGGGCACAACCCCTATACACGGAACTAATCAGCTAACTATTTAAATATAAGAAGGGGGTTATATGGGAACTACCCCTAAAAGGGGGCGAATATTAATAATTTTTGGTAGGAAGATTTGTTACCATATGCGACTACAAAAAATTCGTTTAAAAAACGCACTCAAGAACCCCAAAATACCGAAAATTGGTGGGTGCCCTTATATGGGGACTACCCGAAAAAATGGGCCTATATTTATAATATTTACTGAAGAAATTTTATAGCCAAAAAGAACCCAATGTACCCAATTTCAACAAATTCGGTTGAAAAGTGCTCTCAAAAACCCCAACATATCGAAAATGGGGCGGTACCCTTATATGGGGGCTATGCCTAAACGTGGACCGCTATAGCCCCTCTTCGAACTTGACCTACATGCAGACAAACACGACTCTAATATAAACCCATTGTTTGGCATATCCCCATATAAGTTATCACCAGTGCACATGTACCCATCGAATGGTGGAGCGTATACAAAATTAGGCCTGACGAAAAGAACCTTATTTTCACTTGTTTTTACTTACAGCATGCATCCAAAGGAATTAAAATACACTTTTCTATAAATTTAAAGCCAAATATGTTGTCTTTTATTTATTATTTTTTCTTATAATTAAAAATTCTTAAAAGAACAATATATTGAAATACTCTGTTTTTTTGTGATTGATATCGATAAGATAAATGATGATGGTTTTTTGAAATGTAAATGCTTCTTAAATACTATTATTTTAATGAATTATATATGTAAATATGTATTTTTATTATTTGTTTTATTGAAAATTAACAACAGCTAACCATTATATGGAATATGTAGAAAACTATTGAAGATCATGTTTAAATAAAAGTTCTACATAATACTTATGATACATGCTGATAATTATTCCTCTTGAGGAATAACTTCCTGAAAAACAAAAAAATAACTTTGAGTGAAAAAAATGGGAATCAGAAAATCGTAATGAATTTGATTCATAGTTTGTTATTATTTCCATAACTTTTTTGGTTTTAAGACTTAATTATGTTTTTTTTATTCAATAGTTATTATTTACATATAAGAGATTTAATTTTATTATTATGTTTTTAATACAAATTTATAAATGAAAAGTCATTTTGATTGAATTCCATATTGTTAAACATGCCCATAGTTATTTATTTATATATTTTTTATTTAATTTAATTATTGTAGTTTTTCTTAATTGAAGTTTATTTCTATGACAACTTGAACTTATTTATAATCTCTTTTTAATTTATTATTTTAATTTTAAATAATTTAATTAACATACACTCATATGTATGTACACACATTACAATGTTGTAGAGCGGTAGGTTGTTATATTATAAATTTTATTATAATTATAAATAATATTATAAATTTTTCTATAAATTTATAATATACAATAATTATTTTTAATATAAATAGTTCATATACAGACCAATTTTTTCTATAAATTTATAATATACAATAATTATTTTTAATATAAATAGTTCATATACATACAATTACACACATATAAGTATATGTTTGTTATGCTGGTGTTTTTGCTGTTTATTATTTTTATACCCTTCACCACACTGTGGTACAGGGTATTATGTCTTTGTGCATATGTTTGTAACAGGCAAAAGGAAACGAGGTAGACCCATGGTTCCTTTTGAGAATATGCATAGAATCACTTTTAAAGTCGATTTATGCATGTCCGTCCGTCCGTCTGTCCATGTATTTTTGTGAGCAAAGTACAGGTCGCATTTATGATCCGATATGGATGAAAACTGGCATAGTTCATTTATTTGGCCCAAGGACGAACCCTATTGAAATTGGGAAAAATCGGCCCAGATTTAGATATAGCTCCCATATATAGTTTCGTCCGATTTCATGTAAATGGTGCACCAAAGTCCCTATATATCCTTCGATTTGCACGAAATTTGGCATAACGTATTTTATTGAGCCTAGAATGATGTCTGCCAAACTTCTTGAAAATCGGTCCAGATTTAGATATAGCTCCCATACATAGTTTCGTCCGATTTCATGTAAATGGTGCCCCAAAGTTCCTATATATCTTTCGATTTGCACGAAATTTGGTACGGCCTAATCATTTAGGTCTAGAATTATGTCTGCCAAGTTTCGTGAAAATCGGTCCAGATTTGGATATAGGTCCCATATATAGTTTCGTCCGATTTCATGTAAATGGTGCCCCAAAGTCCACATATATCTTTCGATTTGCACGAAATTTGGCATAACGTTCTGAATTGATCCTAGAATGATATCTGCCATAGAATGATATCTGCCATAGAATGATATCTGCCATAGAATGATATCTGCCATAGAATGATATCTGCCATAGAATGATATCTGCCATATAGTCGGCCCCGTCCGACTTTACTACTTTCCTTACTGGTTGTTTTTTAATTATCTGAATTATCTCTCTACGGAATCACAACATATTTGCGGTTTCTTTTCCACTTGTTTTTTGTTTGATTTTTTTAAATTTGTTTCACAAACCTATGCTGAAGTTTGACTTCCTCCTATCGCATTTGAAATATATCTCACTACCCTAACTACTGATTATATAATAAAGCTTTATTAATTAGGAATAATGCAACAAAAAACCAATTGGAGAACAATAACAAGAAAGTAAAGGTAAAAGTAATATCCAACACCACCACTACAACAATGAATACTATGAGGGTCCTTAATACTAATTGAGGGTCCTTATATTAAATATTACACAAAAAAGTGTCCTTCTTGAATGATCATGCAATGGTAGGTGGGAAAATTTGAAAGCAGTAACTAAGAGTGTTCTTCTAAATATATATATATATATATATATATATTGAAGTGTGCCTCTCAAAAACGACTAATTAAAATCATTTTCCAGTCATGGGGCACCTTGTCTTCAAAATGCGTATTATGGTATATGTGGCATTTAAGCTTCTCAATGACATCGGTATACAATTTAAAGTGGCCTTTACTGAACAAAGCATAGTAAATATTTTTTTATTATACCGATGTAACCGGTAAATGTTCGGTTTTATTATTTGAAAATTTTGCTTAACGAGTTTATCATGAAATTACCTACTTAGCTGGGTTGTTATGGAAAATTTGTTCCAAAAGCCAAACTTAAAAAAGATTTCCAGGTGCGACGGTCTTGTGCGCAGCTCTTCCAATTGAAAGATCATGCTTTGTCTTCCACTAGATCTTTCCATCGAATTCGTGGCCTTCCTCTTCTGCGTGGACCATCAGTTGGCTCATGGTTCATTCGACGCCGATATTCACCGTCGATGCAGATCTGCCGGTAGATCTTTCGGAGAAACTTTCTCTCTCAAACACTCCAAGAGCTGTCTCATCTGCTTTCGCAAGTACCCATGCATCTTATGGAGTGTGAGTTTGATTTGGCGAGAGTTGGCCTTGTTTTTGAACTGCTTACTCAGACCATAGTAGTATCTGCTGGCCAACATTATTCGTCTCAGAACTGGTGTTATTAGTTTTTTTTGCGGTACCGAGCTATATAAAATCGTTCACTACCTCGAAACTGTAGTTTTCAACTTCCACAGTTGGTCCGAGTCTATTGGACTCTTACGCGTTGATCAGCTCAGATTAGCTTAGTCTTCTCCACTTTGGCAGACTCTTTCTCAATTCGTTCAAAGGTGACTGTTACTGCTCGCAATGTTCGACCCATTATGTCGATGTCGTTGGCGTAGGCGAGTAACATATTTTGGTACACAGAGTGCCATTTCTGTTCATATTTGCATCTTATGTTCAAAAGGTCTCACGACAAACTGTCACCTTGTCTATATCCTCGTTCCGTATTGAAGGACTCCTAGAGGTCACTTCCGACATTAACCGCTGATCTTATGCCACTTAAAATTATCCTACATAGTCGTATTCATTTTACAGGAAATTCGAACGCAGACGTGGCTTTAAACGCCTCTGAGCAGCTTGGGCCATCGAATGCGGCTTTATAGTCACGAACAGATGGAATTTGACAATGTGTTTCTCGAGGGTCTTTTCCAGGATTTGGCGCAGTGTGAATATCTGGTCTATGGTCGATTTCTCAGTTCTGAAGCCGCATTGGTATGGTCCAATAATAGCACTGACTTCAATCGTTCACACAGCTCACTGGATAGAACTGTATATGCGATGGGAAGGAGACTAATTCCTCTACAATTAACACATATAGTCTTGTTTCCTTATTTTTGCACAGGCACATGTTTCTGAGGTTCCAATCATTGGGCATGCATTCCTCTAACCAAATTGTATTAATCAGTTGGTGCACGATCCTAATCAGCATCTGACCACCGGCCTTAAATAGTTCGGCTGCTTATCTTTCGGCGCCTTTTGCTTAATTATTCTTCAGTCTATTAATTGCTATTCTGACCTCATCTTGGCTAGGTGGTTGGTATACACTATACCGTCATCTCTTATTGGTTTTGGGGTATCATCTACACCGTTACTATTTGATACCAGAAGCTTTGCGAAATGCTTCTTCCAGATCTTCAACACGCTATCTGTATCTGACACCAGTTTTCCTTCTTTATCTCTACAGGAAGATGTGCCTGCACCAAAAACTTCGGTTTGGTTTTTTACTATTGGTAAAATTTCCGAACTTCATTCTGACTCCTGCTTACGCCCACGTTTTTCTTGTTCTTTCTTCTTTTTCCTGAAAACACGTTTCTCCTCCCTCCTTTTCTCCCGATAATTCTCCATAACATTACGTGTTGCTACTGTCTGCAGAGTTGCCCTATACGCTGCGTTTTTCACATCAGTAGCATTACAACACTTTTGATCGTAACATGGATTTCTTGATGGTGGTTTTTGGTAACCATGTGTTGCTTTTGCTGCAGTTTGTAGGGAGTGGGCAATTTTTTCCCATAATATTAGCGGGACAAGGAGTGCCTTCGTCATGCAGGTGTGTAAGATCTGCGGATTAGGTTTCTGCTACCTGTTGTGTTTGCAGCTTTTCGACGTCGAGTTTCCGTGTTGTGATCTAACACACCTTTGTTGCTACAGGGTAGTGGTCCAAATCGATATTTTATTTCTCGTTGTTTGATCAGGAGAAATCCCGGCGGCCTTGTGTATATCGAAATGCTTGAATCTGGTGGTACTAACTACCATGTTTTTTGCTGCCGCGTAGTCAGTCGTTGTCGGATGTTTCTTCATGGAGGCTAAATTTTCCGACGGTAGCGACAAAAATATTTTCCCTTCCGATTTTTGCATTAAAATCTCTTAACAGCATTTTAATGTCTTGGCCAGGGCAGTGGTCATGTACTGTTTCTAGGCGCTGGTAAATTATGTCTTTAGTCTGTTCATCTTTGTCTTCCGTCGGAGCATTGGCGCAAATAAGACTGATGGTGAAGAACTTCACTTTTATAAGGATTATTGTAATTCGCTCGTCTACTGGAGTGAATCTGGAGACAAGGTCTTTTATTCTCCTATCAACCATAAATCCGAAGCCAAATTCGTGTCTCGTTTCATGGCAGCTATAATATAGGGCGTAATCGTTTGGTTTACTTACGCCTGTCCTTTTTCCAACCCATTTCCTGTAAGGCAATAATATCGACTTTGTACTTCTTGAGTACATCCGCCAAAGCGAACACTGCGCCTGTTCTGTACAACGAGCGCACATTCCATTTTTATATAGTTCTTATGGGTGAACTCGCGGTACATATAACCTCAGAATTTAAACGGATGACACCGCGGGGAGTGACCAAGATAAACCTGATTTTTGCCATGATAAAGCCAACCAGAGCCGTTATTTTGCATCACCCACCCATTTTAAATACAGTCCCAAATTCCACATGTGTATAGCATATATTGATCCAATGTCATAGTGAAGGTTGCCTCAAATATATAATTATCTTACATGTTATTTAATTTCCAGTGTGTAGCGGTATTGGATATTATACTGGTGTATATGATTGTGCGTCAATCTTATTATTATTTTTTTTTTCTAAATAAAATATTAAAACAATTTATTCGAAACCATAGTTATACAATATAATTACAATTTATAACATAGTATAATCGTTGGTTTTGATTAAATGTGCGTCATATTACCCACACACACACGTTCCCCCACACTATCCGATCTCTCTTAACATCCAGTTGTTGTCACATCTACAACTTCTTCACACCTCCTCAAAGACTTTTATTACTCCACCACCTACACTTCGATGCATTTCAAAGACTTGGACTATCCAATACGGTATTTGCCGTAACCACTGTACAACTGTTACCCATTGCAATTGAATTGCCAGCCATTGATAGATTCGTTGCTGCTGCTGTTTTGGAGTTTTTATGGCAAAATGTTCCACCATTCAAATGTATGCCACGAAAGGTATCGACAAATGCATGTCGAAAACTTGCGTTCTTGAAACAGTACGTAATTGGATTACAACAACTCGATGAATAGGCCAGCAATTGTAGGAAACTTATCGTTGTATAGTCGACGTATTCGTATGTTGCGGGGCCGATGAACATGGCCAGTGTGTTGATAACATAAAGCGGTGTCCAACAAATGAAAAATTCCAGTACCAACACGAAGAGCATTTTCACAACACGTTTTTTGCTTTCCAAGGTTTTTTCTATGTTCGATCTGAAAATGGGCAGAGGGAGAGAGATGGGTTAGATATATTAGTATTGTATTTCATAGGAAGTGGGTCAGATCTATTATAATACTTTCACTGGATATCAGCAGTTAAAGGAAAAGGTAAGGTACTTAAAGAAAACTGTATGCGAACTCAGGCTGATATTTTATTTCCGTAAATTATATGTATGACCCATGGACTAAAGTTCCAAGACCGCATGTTGATGTCCTTGGCTATAAAATACAATAACGCCCAAATTAACCCCCTTACCCTCCAAATGACCCAATCGAGTCATTTTACTTTTCCATTAAGTTTCCTTCTATTTCCCCTTTGAAAATTGTATTTACCCTTTAACATATTAAAATTTCCACACACACACCCACTCAGAAAACTTACCTTCTCAATGCCGATTCAGTTATGCGTAAACTTGGCGAGCTATTCAGTTTACGCTTCTCTGTGCCACAACCGCCACCACCACCGACACCGCCACCATCATTTGTTGACATGTATGGTGGTTGATGTTGCTGCTGATGATATTGTCGCTGCTGTAGCCCATATGTTGCCATCGCCACCGACTGATGTGTCGGTTTAAGTTGTCTTGGAAACTTTGTGGACAACGCATTGAGGGAGTGACATGAGGACGATGTTGTCTCCTCACTATCAGCACTAGTTCTACTGTTACGATTGAATGACTTGAAAGAGGCAGAACGCATGCAATAAAGTTGTTGGCGGCGACCATCTGTGGTCTTGGCCACAATTGCACGTTTACTATTTAATGGTTTAATAGAGGTTGTGGTTTGTTCGCCATTTGTGCTCAGTTGGGTTATGTCATCTGAAAAGAATACAGGGGAGAGCGGAGAAATACAGATAATTATAAAAGGTGTACATGCAAACAATATATGGGAGGAATATTAAAATACATATACATACAAATTTACACACAGAGAATATTAAAATTTCTTTGAATATTAAAATTTCAATATATATTTTTTATCCAATTGAAAATATCAGAAAAAATCTCAGCAATAAGGCGTTTACGGAATTTTTTAATTTGGTAATTTTTTTTAAGGACATGGACCATCTCACAAATAAGGAGTGGATTTTTAATCAATATTTTTTCAAGGACCATCTCAGCAAAAAAGCGTGGATTTTTAAGAAAATTTTTTTCAAGGACAATCTCAGCAATAAAGCGTGGATTTTTGAAGTATATTTTTTCAAGGACCATCGAAGCAATAAAGCGTGGACAGCAATAAGGCGTGGATTTTTGAAGTATATGTTTTCAAGGACCATCGCAGCAATAAGGCGTGGATTTTTTAAGTATATTTTTTCAAGGACAGTCTCAGCAATAAGGCGTGGATTTTTAAGAAATATTTTTTCAAGGACCATCGCAGCAATAAGGCGTGGATTTTTTAAGTATATTTATTCAAGGCCAATCTCAGCAATAAGGCGTGGATTTTTAAGAAATATTTTTCAAGGACAATCTCAGCAATAAGGCGTGGATTTTTAAGGTATATTTTTTGAAAATCAATCTCAGCAATAAGGCGTGAATTTTTAAGGTATATTTTTTGAAAATCAATCTCAGCAATAAGGCGTGGATTTTTAAGAAATATTGTTTGAAAGACCATCTCAGTAAAAAATCGTGGATTTTTAAGGAATATTTTTTTAAGGACCATCTCATCAATAAGGCGTGGGTTTTTAAGGAATATTTTTTTAAGGACCATCTCATCAATAAGGCGTGGGTTTTTAAGGAATATTTTTTTAAGGACCATCTCATCAATTAGGCGTGGATTTTTAAGGAATATTTTTTAAGGACCATCTCATCAATTAGGCGTGGATTTTTAAGGAATATTTTTTTAAGGACCATTCTTATCCATTTAAAATGTTTTTTGGTCATAACCATAAATAATTTGTATATGTGGGGAACGAAAACAACTTCAGCCCATTCCATTCCAAAACCATTGTCACATTGCCCATAATTAGAATACACATTTGGCCAACAATGAAATAATGTGTGGGGATATATGTATGTTTTGCACAATTAAAATAAAATTTATGATATGTTGTGTGTATACTTAAATATTTCCATACATTTGCATAAATCCAATTTTGCTGGGATCTGGGATGAATAACAATTCACATTCTTACGCATTGTCATGTCACTTTGTCAAACACAATACCCCCCAAAACTGGTAATGACACAAAGAGTAATAGCTAGAACTAGTTGTATGATATGTTTAATAACACAAGACCAATGCTCATTTGCTCATAGTATGGAAAGTTTCGTACAAATCATAATTATACCCTACACAACTATGTTGTCAGGGTATTATAGCTTTGTGTAGCCCCAACAGTTTGTAACGCCGCGGAATATTGCTCCTAGACCCACCTTTAAGTATACCGATCGTCTTATCTCGACTAGGTGAGTCGATCTAGACATGTGTGTCCGTCCGTCCGTCCGTCTGTCCATTATAATTTGTAAACACGATACAGGCCACAGTTGTGGACCAATATTCACGAAATTTTGCATGTAGGATGTGTGTTTTTGGGAATGATCGGTTAATATTTAGGGGATGAAATGGACCAAATACTAATTTTTTGTCGGTTTTTCTGGTCGCTCCAGAGGCCGCAATAATGGCCCGAACATCGTGAAATTTTCCATGGAGAAGGGGATCATGCCAAAGAATAAGCATGCCTGTTTTCATAAAGATCGGTCAATATTTAGCGGGTCAAATGGACCCAGACTTTTGTGTGAAAAAGGACAAAATTTGTATTCTATAGCGTATATATTTACCCCTGAAGGACATAGACCCGCGAAGTTTATATTATATCCAAGATGAGTGGTTGACCTTTAAATTAATACCAATTATATTGTTGTAAGTGCTCGGATATGGGAGTTACACCTAAATATTTACAGGTATCTCCGTATTCGTATATTATTTAGTAACCAGTTTCACTCTGGAGAGGGAAACTATAGCGCTGATCGCTTTGAAATGTTCCATGGGGTTCCAGTTATGGTCAAGGATAACGCATATAATTTTCGGTGATGATCAGATAATAATTTTGGAATGATGTGGACCGGGTATTATAATTTTGTGCAGACCTAAAAGTTTGTAACGCCGCGAAATATTGCTCCTAGTTTTTTGCGTTATTTTCGAGTCGATCTATAGACCACAAATGAAAGCCGAACATCACAACACTACCCACGGTGAAGGGAATCTGGACAATAGCTGTACTGAATACTCGTAATATTCGGAAAATATGTCAGTGTGAGGAAGAGGTGCTGTTTACCTCTAATCGGTCAAGAGGGTGCAAATATTACGAAATATTGCCTAGGCTCGGAATATTCATCTGCAGAAAAATTGAGTTCCGTGGTAGTTGTGTAGGGTATCGTATGGTCGGCCCCGTCCGACTATACTGCTCCGCTCACTGGTTTTTCAGCTATTGTTAATTTTTTCTGGGTCTCAGTTCTTTGGTAATCTTCAAAGAATGCTGTCCAACAAAATGGCTTATTTATTCATGGAATGTTTGACTCCTACTCAAGAGTTATTTTAGGATGTCAGTGTGATATTCATTGAAATGTCATAGATGAAAAATTATTCAGTTATGTTGATGACTTTATGACATTGTGAATAATGGCCAAAATCTTATTTAATAATTTATCATTTTACCAAAGTATGAATTAAAGTAAGATGAAAAGTGGTTACAAAGTGATACATTTAAATTATTGAGATACATTCTTCCTAAAGATATTTAAAAAAATTAAAATTTAATTTAAAAACCACGCCAATTTATAAACCGCTAAAAATCATTGAAAAATAAAATTTAAAAATATCCACGCACATGTTCCACCCTGTAAAAACAATGTCAGTAACAATTAAACAAATTTAAAAAATCACTTTTGATTTTTGAAAAATATTATTAAAAAGAGCCACATCTATTGATGCAAACTGCAAATACACGCCTCGAAAGTGAAGTTAATTTTCCAACTATTACTGTAGAACCATCCAGGCTCTTCGCAAAATAATGTGGTTTCTCAACATTTTTTTCTGATTTGTTTACCACCCCTCTCACGTCTTCATTCTCTGTCATATTTATCCACACACTTTATTCGGAAAAAAAAATTATATATCCTGCATTGGTGTGTACACAAAAAATGAGTCTTCTATTTGTATTCGATACATAAATATTAAATCAAGCCAATAACTTGTGACCACAGCAAAAAAGTTTATTTCTGTTATTCGAATTTATAGTTAGTTATCTATGTTCAATTTTCTATTTTTGCTTGCGGAATTGTTGGTAATAATTCAATTATATTCGCTTTGTATCTGTCTAAATGTCCGAGTGGTTTGACCACAAATAACCATTTTTTATTGACCATAAATAACTATGTTTTCTACGTTTCCTGAAATATGTACTATTCGTGAGGGTATCCTTCAGAAAACATAAAAAGTATTCGTGATGTTTTTCTACCACATCAATATCTGAAAAAAATATTCTTTAAAAATCCACGCCTTTGTTGATGATAGTCCTTGAAAAAAATATTCTTTAAAAAATCCACGCCTACTTATAGTCCTTGAAAAAAATATTCTTTAAAAAATCCACGCCTACTTATAGTCCTTGAAAAAAATATTCTTTAAAAAATCCACGCCTACTTATAGTCCTTGAAAAAAATATTCTTTAAAAAATCCACGCCTACTTATAGTCCTTGAAAAAAATATTCTTTAAAAAATCCACGCCTACTTATAGTCCTTGAAAAAATATTCTTTAAAAAATCCACGCCTACTTATAGTCCTTGAAAAAAATATTCTTTAAAAAATCCACGCCTACTTATAGTCCTTGAAAAAAATATTCTTTAAAAAATCCACGCCTACTTATAGTCCTTGAAAAAAATATTCTTTAAAAAATCCACGCCTACTTATAGTCCTTGAAAAAAATATTCTTTAAAAAATCCACGCCTACTTATAGTCCTTGAAAAAAATATTCTTTAAAAAATCCACGCCTATTTATAGTCCTTGAAAAAAATATACTTTAAAAAATCCACGCCTACTTATTGTCCTTGAAAAAAATATTCTTTAAAAAATCCACGCCTATTTATAGTCCTTGAAAAAAATATTCTTTAAAAAAATCCACGCCTATTTATAGTCCTTGAAAAAAATATTCTTTAAAAAATCCACGCCTATTTATAGTCCTTGAAAAAAATATTCTTTAAAAAATCCACGCCTATTTATAGTCCTTGAAAAAAATATTCTTTAAAAAATCCACGCCTATTTATAGTCCTTGAAAAAAATATTCTTTAAAAAATCCACGCCTATTTATAGTCCTTGAAAAAAATATTCTTTAAAAAATCCACGCCTATTTATAGTCCTTGAAAAAAATATTCTTTAAAAAATCTACGCCTATTTATAGTCCTTGAAAAAGTATTCTTTGAAAAATTCACGCCTATTTATAGTAGTCGCCAAAATATTCTTAAAAAATCCACGCCCATGTATAGACCTCGAAAAAATATCCTATAAAAAACCACGCCTACTTAAAGTCCTTAAAAATGTTCTTTAAAAAATCCACACCTAGAAAAATGTACTTTAAACCAGTGAGCGGAGCAGTATAGTCGGATGGGGCCGACCATATGATACCCTACACAACTTCCACGAAAATCTAACTTTCTGTGATTCTATATTCTGACCTTGGGCAATATTTCGCGATATTTGCACACTCTTGACCGATTAGAGATCAACCAATATTACTAATATTCAGTACAACAATTCTAATTTCTTGGCCATATTCCCTTCACGGTGGGTTGTGTTGCGATGTTCGGCTTTCTATTAAGTTCTCGGTCCACTTCATCCCAAATTTATTATCTGATCATCACCGAAAATAATAGGCGTTATCCTTGACATTACATGGCTCCCCATGGAAAATATCTAAGCGATCAGAGCTATATTTCCGCCCTATAGTGTGGTAATGGGTTACTAAATAATATCTGAATACGCAAGCACCTGTAAACTATTTAAGGGTAACTCCATCATCCGTGTTCCTACGACAATGTAATTGGTATCAATTTAAAGGTCAACCACTCCTCTTGGATACACTATCAACTTCTCGGGTCTATGTCCTTCAATAGTAAATATATATTCGCCATAGAATACAAATTTTGTAAGTGTCCATTTGACCCGCTAAATATCTTTATCAAAACAGGCATGCTCATTCTTTGGCCCAATCCACTACTCCGTGCAAAATTTCCCGATATTCGGGCCAGAAAAACCGACAAAAATTTAGTATTTGGTCCATTTCACCACCTAAATATTAACCGATCTTTACCAAAAACAATAGGGGTTTTCATTAGCCAAAACCAATCCTACATGCAAAATTTCGTGAAGATTGGTCCATAACTGTGGCCAGTATCGTGTTTACAAATTATAATGGACAGACGCACGGACACACAAGTCTAGATCGACTCAGCTGATCGAGATATGACGATCGGTATACTTGAAGGTGGGTCTAGGACCAATATTTCGCGACAACATAGTTGTGTAGGGTATAAAAATTAACGCCTTCTATAATGGTCCCTGATAGGACATTCTTTACAAAATCCATGTTGATATTGATCCCTGAAAAAATGTTGTTTTTTTAGTCCGCGCTATATTGATTTTTAAATTTTTTCCTTAAATCTTTTTCAATCTACTCTCTTTTGATCCTGGTAAAAATATTCTTTTATGTAATCCACTTCGAGTGTGGTTCAGTTGATCCTTGAAAATCTGCAAATTAATTATTTTCATATTTTTATTCAATGTCATTTTTGAGTCCTTCGACATTTTTCATATGACCGAACAAATTTAATAAAATAACAATCGATTTTTCATCTGTTGCTCAAACAAAAAATATTAATAATATTGTATCACACATGTGATCCGGAAATCGCCATCAGTATTTGTTTAATTTTTACCCTCTCTCTTTTCTCCTCTCCACAAAAAACGTCCTTCACATTCGGAAAAAGTTACCGAACATAGTTTGTTATTGTATTAACTTACCATAGCAATGCTGTTGTTGCTGCTGCTGTATCGATGATGATGAAGATGCCTTTATTTGCGACTGATGTTGTTGTTGTTGCTGTGTTAATTCGTTATTGGATTCTTTTATTTTCTTACAAATAACTTCTGTTTCCGGACGACATCGGCCATTATTACCAATTGTCTGGGTGGTCGTGGTGGAGCTATCTAAAGATTTTGATATCAAATATCTGCAACGGTCAGCAGCATTGTTTGAGAATTTATTATCCCTCTCATTATATGCGGCAGCGGCGATGGAGGATTCATTTGGATTTTTCACGTGACCACCACGCACGGAACCACCCCCTTTCCGCGAATGATAACGAAGTGAAAAGTTCAATTTGAAGACATTTGATGGCTTCGTTTCCGCTCCCACCGTCGTCGTCACTTGGGTATATATTTTACCATCGGCCATTGGCATCGCATGGGCATTGCTAACAACAACACCCGTAACGCCTGCTGTTCCCGCATTCACCACATTATTATTTTTACTGCCAAATATGAGAGCCTTCTCATCTTTAATGCCCAAATATAATGTTCGCGTTATCAGTATGTAGGCAATACACAAAATTCCCAGCGGCAAGACAAGCAACACCAAATCCAAGAAGATGTTGTAGGAACGCTCATAGCCCACCGCATGCTGTGGCCATTGTTCGCGACACTTACGAAGGCCTGGCGTAAAGTGGAAAATAAAAAAGAAACAAAAACACAGACTTTAATTTGTTTTCATTTAATATATTTGGTAAATTAAAAAGTAAGAGGAGATGATGATGATGAGGTTTTTTTCGGTCATGAAGAACAGCAACACACCCATAAAAGGAAAATTGACATTTTGGCATCCCGTTGGGCTGTGTATAATGACATTGATTGTTTCATTTAAAGAGCCTTAATGTTATTCAGCATGGGATGCCTGTTTATAACTTTTTTGATCTAAAAAGATTTTTTTCTGAACCGAGACAATAAAATCGGTAAAATGGGAGAAAATGAAAACCCTAGCAAAATTCCAGAGAATAATGTTTCTATGGCTTCATTTCCTGAAAAGTAAGAAAAACGTCTGTCATGCCTAAATTTATTTGAAAACCCACCACAATGAGGTGGCCATTCAAAATGCCTGAATTTTTTACGGAAAATATTCTTTAAAAAATCTTCTGTTATTGGTCTCTGACCTCTACATGACTTTTGACAAATCTTTCATTAAAATATCACACTCAGTGGTCTAAAAAACCACTTGAAATAATAAATGTACATAAAATTGGATATGTATGAAGTCCGCAAATCTATTGCATAGGCATTCTACCAAACCTTTTCATTGCAATAAGATTCCCCCAAAAATTTTAATTTCCCCATTTTCCTAAACATCCTAAGGATTCGCCATAAATATCAAATTACTAAGTTTGTTCGAGTTCACATGGGTCGATTGAAATTGTATATCCTAAATAAATAATTGACATTTTTTACATCCTTTTGACAAAAAGGACGAACAAGATAAAAATACGGAACATATAAATTTAATTTATTAAGGATCAAAATAAAAGTTTCCAAAATAACACTTCCTTTTTCGCTATGAAAATAATGATGTTGATATGCCAATTTTGACTTCTTCTTTAATGTAATTTTCTTCTCCATTACAAACAATTAATAAGGGATTTTGGTTGAAACTGGTACAGCTATGGTGCAATAAGATAAATCGAAAAATAATGAGTTCCTTTTGGGAGAGCCATGAAGAGGGTTATTACGAATGGGTGGGTGGTATAATTGTACAAAATATATTCACATCCGGATTTAATGGCTCATATATTTGGGCGAACTCTATTGAAATTGGGAAAAATCGGTTCAGATTTAGATAGAGCTCCCATATGTGTTTTCGTCCGAATTCATGTAAATGGTACACCAAAGTACCCATATATCTTTCCATTTGCACGAAATTTGGTATAGCATACTGAATTAAGTCCATAGTGATGTGTTCTAAGTTTCGTGAAAATCGGTTAAGATTTAGATATAGCTCCCATAAATTTTCGTCCAATTTTATGTAAGTGGTGCACCAAAGCCCCTATATATCCTTGGATTTGCACGAAAATTTGCACAAAGTATCAAACATTTGTACAATATACCCAAAGTGGTGAAGGGTATCACATAGTCGGCCCAGCCCGACTTTACAGCTTACCTTACTGGTTTCAAAGACTATTAAAGAAATAGGAGTGGATTTGTTACACAACATTTTTTCAAGGACCATGATACCAATAGGCGTGAAGTTTTTTTACCCTTCACCACACTGTGGTACAGGGTATTATGTCTTTGTACATATGTTCGTAACAGGCAAAAATAATCGAGATAGACCCATGGTTCCTTTTGAGAATATGCATGGAATCACTATCTGAGTCGATTGACGTATGTCCGTCCGTCTGTCCATGTTAAATTGTAAACAAAGAAAAGGTCGCATTTATGATCTGAATTGGATGAAATTTGGCACAGCTAATTTGTTTGGCGCAGGGACGATCCCTATTGAAATCGGTTCAGATTTAGATATAGCTCCCATATATATTTTCGTCCGATTTATGGTAAATGGTGTACCAATGTTCCTATATATGTTACGATTTGCACGAAAGTTGACACAGCGTACGGAATTAAGTCTAGAGTGATGTGTGCTAAGTTTCGTGAAAATCGGTTTAGATTTAGATATAGCTCCCATATATAGTTTCGTCCGATTTTAGGTAAATAGTGCACCAAAGTCCCTATATATATTTTGATTGGCACGAAATTTGGCATAGGATACTGAATTGAGTGTAGAGTGATGTGTGCTAAGTTTCGTGAAAATCAGTTCAGATTTAGATAACAACCCTCATATATAGTTTATCACACTGTATTTGTCCATATGTTTGTTAAATCCTGTGGACAAAGTACAGGATATTTTTTTTCGATTCGAATTTTTTTGAGGTGCGTTGTCCTGCTATGAAATTTGACACAAAATCGCATTTTTACATCTAACATTAATGCGTGCTATTTCATAAAAATCGATTTTTTAGCAGATTTAAAAGATATAGCTCCCATATATAGTTTCGGATTTTTTTAGGTAAAAGTGCACCAATATAAAATTTTTGAACCTGGAAATCTTTTAATTTGCACGAATTTTAGCATAACTTACTGAATCAAGTCTAGAATGATGTGGCAAAGTTTCGTGAAGATATAGCTCCCTTCAGATTTAGATATAGCTCCCTTATATATTAATTGGTGCAGCAAAGTCTCTGAAAGTCATTAGATTTACACGAAATTTGTCATAGCGTACTGAATTAAGGCTAGAATGACTTGTGCTAAGTTTTCACGAAAAATCGGTTCAGGTTTAGATATAGCTCAGATATAGATATATAACAAAAAGATATAGATATATACCTAAAGTGGTGAAGGGTAAAATATATAGATATATACGTAAAGTAGTGAAGTAAAAGTACGTTTCTTCAAGGGCTGTTACACCAATTGGCATGGATTTTAAAGAATATGTATCTGTATATTTTTCAAGGACTATCACTCCAAAAAGCATGGTTTTTAAAGGATATTTTTTAAGACTATCACACCAAAAAGTTTGGATTTTTAAAGAATATTTTTGAAGGACCCAAAATCGTGGTTTTCAAAGGATATTTTTTAAGGACTATTACACCAAGAAGCATAGATTTTTTAAAGGAAAAATTTGAGGGACTATTACAATAAAAATCATGGACTTTATAAGGTATAATTTCATGGACTATTACACCAAAAAAGCGTAGATTTTTAAAAAAATATTTTCAAGGACTATTACACCAAAACGAGTGAATTTTTAAAGAATATTTTTTAATGACTATTACACCAAAAAGGTAAATAAAGGAGATTTGCAGGGAGTAGTGATACTTGGCCAAAAATATTGGATTTCGCTATGGATTGTATTTTTGACAAATAGTATGGCATTTTGTAAAGGACGAAAACGATGTAGTTTCGGATTATGGCACACACATGAGTATCCAAAGTTGATTTTCATTTACACATTTTTTTAATGTTTTTATCAACTTCTTTAACGTTTTGCATTTACACATCAACTTTTAAATGTCACTTTGTTTCCACGGAATGACTTTTCCACCGATTTCATTTGCATTCGTACACTCAGCTATAAAATGTCAATAATAGTTAATAAATTATTTGTGAAACCACTTATTTGTCATATATTTTTAATATTTTCTCCGTTTGTGTGTGTGTTGTTGTCATGAATCGGCCTTTAAACAAACATTAATCAAAATTAAAAGTTTTGCGTAAACAAAAAGAAACACAACACAAAACTAATGGCTGTCGAAGCCATCAACATTGACCATTGCCACTTCGAACTTACCCTGCCTGCTGGTCGGTATTAATTGGCTGAATATTGCAATGGGCGCCATACAGACGATACTGCCAATCCATATACAACCAATTATTTTATAGGCATGATTTATGGTCTGCCATGTTCTCGAACGTAAAGGGTGACAAATGGCATAGTAGCGTTCACAGGATATGGCTACCAAAGTCCAGGATGAAACTGCCACAGATGCAGCTGAAATTATACAAAAAATGAAAGAAATTGTATTATTTTTTTGGTTGTTTGTTTCGTAATTTGATGCTGTTTGTTCGATTTGAGTGGTATTTCCCAACTACCACTACCCCGTGTTGCATAATATAATGCAGTTATGCAACGAAGGGTAATGGGAATTGTGATTCGTTTGGAAATTAATTTTCAATATGCTGGCTTTATGCGCGTTTTTAAATTATGACGATAAATTGTATTGAAGGTAATTATTTTCATGGTTGATACACAGTTAATAGCGATACTCCAAAATGTATATTTAAGGACCAAATGTCTAAGTCAAAGTCCGTATTTAATATTTATATTCGGGCGTTTATTGGTCCTATCAGGTCTATGCAACATTCAGTAGAAAATCGGCTATGAAAGTAAGCAGCAATAATCTGTAGGCCTCAGCAAGGCATTTTTTCTTCTATAGAAAAAAACTGGAGGCCTCATTAAGGCTTTTTTCTTGGGAAAAAATCTGAAGGGCTCATTTGTGAGACATTTTTCTATAAAAAACAATCTGGTGGCCTCAGTGAGGCATTTTTTTCTATAAAAAATGTGGATACTTCTGTAAGGCTATACAAAAATGGGGATAGTTTTTGGTTGGAAGATTTGATACTGAATAATAACTCTATATATCAGTACGAAAACTTCTTGCCATAAGCTCTTCTTACACATTCTCAAAGTTCAACGTATATAGTCGGCCCGCCCTACTTCACTTACTTCTTTATTACAACAACAATTATTCCATTTTTATACAATAAACCTTTTTTTACGCAAACTTCAAATACTTACTAAGTATGTAAGTATTTATTAACTAAATCTCGGCCTGCTACAAAAGAATATATGAACACTTTTAAGTACACATTTATACGTTAATGTTTATGTATCTGTGTACATGGAGTACCACTGTGTACTGTGAATTTATTTCAACCATTACATTTAAGTTGCGCCAGCACTGCAATAAAGTAGACAACTCCCTGTTTTCCCTGCTACACCCAGAATTTCAAAACCTTTAACAACAATGTAAATACAGGAATCTTACATAAATGTAAGTGTATGTAAATAGTATATATGTATTCAGATACATATATGAATGTACCATTACACCTACAGAACATTGAGCAAAAATATTGTGGTTGCTCTTGCCTAGTTCTTTGACATTAGGCGGAAAATGTTCTTTACGAGAAAAGTTCATAGACAGAATATTTAGAGCGTCCATAAATATAAGAATTGCGCTACTTGCAGAGTAGGACTTTTCTGTCACAAATTAAGAACCAGTGAACGGAGTAGTATAGTCGGACGGGGCCGACCATACGATACCCCACAAAACTACCACGGAACTCTAACTTTTGTGCGGATGTTTATTCCGAGCATGGGCAATATTTCGTGATATTTGCCCCCTTAGAGATCAACAGCACCTCTTCCTTACATTTTCCTAATATTACCAATATTCAGTACATCCCTTCTAATTACTTGTATATATATTTCTGACCTCTAATGTGGTAATGTGTTACTAAATAATATTGGAATACGTAAGGACCTGGAAATATTGAAGTGTAACTCCCACATCCGAGTGCATATGACAATATAATTGATATTAATTTAAAGGTCAACCACTGTTCTTGGATAGACTATCAATTTTTCGGGTATACATCCTTCAGAATAAATATAGAAACTAATTTTGTAATTTATAAACACAAACGTCTGGGTCAATTTGACCCGCTAAATAATGACCGATCTTTACCAAAACAGTCATGCTTATTCTTTGATCTGATCCGATAATTGCGGTCTCTGGAGCGACAGGTAAAGCCGACAAAAATTAAGAATTTGGTCCATTTCATCCCCTATATATTAACCGATCTTTACCAAAAACAATAGGGGTCTTTATTGGCCAGATACCATTCTACATTTCGTGAAGATTTATCCATAACTGTGGCCTGTATCGTGTCTACACCAATGTCAAGATCGACTCAGCTAGTCGAGGTATGACGATCAATATACTCTACAATATTTCGCTGCGTTACAAACTCTTGGGACTGCACAAAGCTATAATAACCTGACAACATAGTTGTGTAGGGTATAATGAGGTTAAAACAAAATTGTATCGCAATCGCTAGAACATAACATATTTGGTGAACAATTTAGAGCCAATCGGCCGAAATATATACAGGAGCTGTATATAAATGTTGACTGACTTTCACTAAAAATCTAGTCTTGAAGTCTAGCCAAATTTCCGTATGTTCTGCCAAATTTTTTGTGTATCGAACAAAATTTGGGTCTTCCACCATATACATATCTAATCGGGCTAAAATATATTTGGGAGCCAGGGACGTACGCAGGGGGGCTGACCGGGGGCACGGGGGGCCCGGCCCCCAATAATCCCTGCGTAATTTAGTGCTCTAGGAAAACTGTACAATCTGGCATATATACACTGTGTATAATTTTGACTCAAAGAACGCGACTTGGGTAAACTAATGTGGAATCGGATAATCCTCTATATGGGATTCTAAACTTATTTTTCCAGTTTCAATTGGATTCGTCCTTGAACTAAATAAGTGAACTGTGCCATATTTCATCCAATACGGATTACTAATACGACCGGCACAGATGGAGTCTATTAAAAAATATTTTTACAAGATCTACGCTTTTGAAAACAATATTTAAAATATACTCTTATATAGTCCTACAAAAATTGTTTAGTTATATTGTTAACAAATGTATCCTCATCCCTTTGAATTGTCTGTGACGTTTGAATAGTCTTTGAGGGAATCTAATAAAACAGACACTCCTGATCGACACCACTAGCAAAATTTAATTTGTTGCCAAAATGGAATACAAATGCTTCGGAGTCTCTCATCGACTTTTACCTAATTCCTGATAATGAAAGAGTTTCAGTTTTTTTGATGCGGTTATGTGGTGTTTCTTGTTGCTAAAACTTTGGCAACTATTTTTCAGCGTTGATTTTTTTTACTAAAAGACAAGAAATTTATTCTTCTTCTGTCAGATACCAGGAACCACAAGAATATTACACCAGTTGTTGTTATAATTTGTAAAGAGAAAAACTACAATTTTACGGACGGATCTTCTTCTTATTCTAAACTTTGTATTGGTTACAAAAAAATATTTTTCCGAGTTAAAAGATTTGTATTACAATCTTAGAAAATTATTGGAAATTGAAGAAAACGAAAAAAGTTTGAAAAACTTTAGTGGTATCTGTTATTCCAGTGAAAGTAAATTTGTAACAAAATATATCAAATTTAAAGATTTGGATGAGTAATTGCCACATTGGAAAGTATTTAAAACGAAAAAATATAAAAAACCAGTGAGCGGAGCAGTATAGTCGGACGGGGCCGACCATACGATACCCTACACAACTACCACGGAACTCAAATTTTCTGCGTATGTTTATTCCGAGCCTGGACAATATTTAGTGATATTTGCACCCTCTTGTCCGATTAGAGATAAACAGCACCTCTTCTTCACACTGACATATTTTCCGAATATTACGAGTATTCAGTACAGCTATTGTCCAGATTTTCTTTCACCGTGGGTTGTATTGTGATGTTCGGCTTTCATTTGTGGTCTATAGATCGACTCGAAAATAACACAAACAATTAAGTTTTCGGTCCACTTCATTCCAAAATTATTATCTGATTATCACCGAAAATTATAGGCGTTGTTCTTGACCATAACTGGAACCTCATGGAACATTTCAAAGCGATCAGCGCTATAGTTCCGCTCTCCAGAGTGATAATGGGTTACTAAATAATATACGAATACGGAGATACCTGTAAATATTTAGGTGTAACTCTCACATCCGAGCACATACAACAATATAATTGGTCTTAATTTAAAGGTCAACCACTCCTCTTGGATATAATATCAACTTCTCGGGTATATGTCCTTCAGGGGTAAATATATACGCGATAGAATACAAATTTTGTCATTTTTCACAAAAAAGTCAGGGTCCATTTGACCTGCTAAATATTGACCGATCTTCATCCAAACAGGCATGCTTAGTCTTTGGCCCGATCTGCTTCTCCATGCAAAATTTCACGATGTTCGGGCCCTTATTGCGGCCTCTGGAGCGACCAGAAAACCCGACAAAAATTTAGTGTTTGGTCCATTTCATCCCCTAAATATTAACCGATCTTTCCCAAAATAGGGGTCTTCATTGGCCACAACCCATCCTACATGCAAAATTTCGTGAAGATTGGTCCATAACTGTGGCCTGTATCGTGTTTACAAATTATAATGGACAGACGGACGGACGGACACACATGTCTAGATCGACTCAGCTAGTCGAGATATGACGATCGGTATACTTGAAGGTGGGTCTAGGACCAATATTTCGTGGCGTTACATACTTTTGGGGCTGCACAAAGCTATAATACCCTGACAACATAGTTGTGTAGGGTATAAAAATTCAGACTGTCAATTTTGTTTTAAGAAGTTTTTGATGATACGATTTATCCACGGCAGGGTGGATTAAAAATACCTACAATCGATGAGGATTTTTGTAACTTTTGTATAGAGAAAATGAAAATAAAATTAGGGTAGGACAGTGGCCATGCCGAAAATGATGCGTAACTTCTGTTGAAATATATATATTGACATATATTGAAAATTGTCTGGGAAGAAATTTTTTAACAGCCATGATACCCTAATGCCAAATTCCAAACACTTCGTACTACTAAAATATGGTAACTCAGTACAAAGTCTATCAAAGTATGCACAAATATTCCGATATATCATTTTTTAGATACCAAACACCGTAGAAGACGGAGCAATTCGCTGATGTAAGTGAAAGTGTTGCGGAAACCACGAATGTACCGATTATGACGTACTTTGAATTTAGCTCTACATCTATATCCACATAAAATCCATCTCACGCAGCTCGTAGATACGTTGAATGGGTATGAACAGAAGGCGGTGGACGTCAATTTGTATACCCTCATCCTTGTGGCTAATATTGGCTTTTATTCTTTGGACCTAATTCGTTTCAGGCCATTTGGGGTCTATTTGTAAATGTCCGTCCGGCCGGCTGGTGTGCACGATAACTCTTGAAGAGAGTACCCCATTTCCATCAAACTTTGCATATCGCAATATCACTTCAAAACTTAGTTCATGTTCGAAGATGAGGGATATCCGAACACCCCTTCTGGTGAGGACCCCACAAAATGGTCAAAATAATGATAACAAATAATTTTATAGTATAGTGCGAATGAAATATCCGATTTCAACCAATCTTTGTACAACCTATTATATATACGAAGCCTAAATCAAGTCCGAATATGGGACCCATTGATCCATAATGTAAAAATTTGCTATATTTTTAAATCCAATATTAGGCAAACTTTTTACAAACTATTATTTTTCCCAAGCCTAGATCAAATCGAAGACCCGACGATCCTCTCCTTCTGGTACCTCCCACACAATGGTTCATCCATATTTTATAATCTTGTTAACTAAATTGAAGTGAATTAAATAACCCGTCAATATCGAATCCGAAAACTATTTGATAAAAAAACATTTATGTAAAGCGAATAATAAAACCTGTGTGTAATTCCGAAAATCTCCTCAAACCATTGAGTAGAAAATCTCTATATTGGCCCAAGATTCAAGGTAGCCTCCGCCCGTTGTCATTACTGTTAAGTTTTTAGCAGCATTTTCCCATTGTTGTGTCTATAGGAGAGGGAAACTATTATTGTGACAAATTTTGATAAATCGAAAAATGTTCCTGTGTTGACAAATACTCCATGTAAATGGCACGCGAAAATATACAAATTTAAGACCTTTCCAAACCCTTTTCCGTTTATTGAGTTTTTAAACGACTTTTCTCATCGAAGTATAGCTATGTCCGAAAATTTTCTAATCAACACCATGTGGTGGAGGTTATAAAAACTTTTGCCGGCCTAACTTATCGAGGTTACTGCTTGTTTCCCTATACATGTTACACACAGAGTGTTGGAGGTTATAAAATATAGATATATTCAAGAAATGATTTCAATAACTATTCTATCGGACAATGAATTTTTTTCAGCATTTTAAGTTAAGTATTTTTAATAATGTGACCAACGAAATGACAATCTTTATTATGACATGTATAATAAGACTAGAATAAAAATAACCCACTTCACATTTCTACCTTTTTTGTGTCTGAAAGATATATTAATACCATATAAACTATGAATGCAACACAATCCTATTATGTATATTCGGTCTCCTCTTGCAGGGTATTAAAATCCATTAAACAATAGCCAAGAGTAACTGTTCTGTTAGTGTGTGCGTCTTTATCATCTTGTTTCCTTTTTGCATAAAAATGCAATTTCCTTGATTCAAAACATGATATGTTTATAGGTGTGAGCGCGTTTGTGTGCAATACTATTATGAATAATACTCTCTCTCCCTCTCTTTCTCTCTCATCTATCATCTGTCCACCCAGTGACTAAACCTTGTCAGTTCTGTTCAACAACACTATCCTTTTGTTTGTCACCCACGTTGTTTGTTTGTCTGGGTGTGTACACATTTTGCCTTGAATATCGTGTCGTATATCATAGTCTTGAGACCGACTATATACGAGTATATATAAAAGTAAACATGGTCACTTAGATGATAAACCGAACACACAACAAAAACACCAAAACACATCAAAAGAATTCATCCAAACGTAAAAAATGTATCTGAAAGGGACAGTTTTTTCCATCCATTCTTTGGTTTCAGTTGCCGTCTACAAACATAGTTATTTTTGCATATAACAAAAATAATGGGAATTGTTGGCAAGTCTAAAGCTGTAGTGGGATGAAATATGTCTACATGTCTTGCATTGGAAGCTTCATTTAAACTATATTTTCTGTAATATTGGAATGGCTTGATTTAAAGCATATTTTCTGGAATATTATAAGCTTTATATTAAGAAAAAGAAAAATCTTTTATACCAGCAATATTCGATATTTTGGGGATTTTCCAACCGAACTGGCTGTAGTTTGGTATTTTGGATTTGCATTCAATGACACATCTTCGTAACAAAAACTGGTAAGGAAAGTTGTAAAATCGGACTGGGCCGACTATATGATACCCTTTACCACTTTAGGTATATACATATGTATCCTAACAATTTCATGTCAGTGATCTTTATCCAGAAGTGAACCGACTAACATCAAGCCATACACATGCCTTTCTGCAACCTATGATAAATTTCATTTCATTCCCGCAGGTTTAGAGTCGTTTGCGTACAAATGGACTAATCGATTTAAAGCAAAGCTGATATTCGCTATTCGCTATGCCGCTCTGTTCAAAATTTAATCGCAATCATACACTCTTTAGAAATGTATATGGAAGCTATGATGCAGACATAGACATGCAGTCTCAATTTAATACGTTGTAAAAAAGTTTGAGTCGATTGGACAAACCATTTACCCACAATCGGACGAAAATATATATGTGGGAGCTACATCTAAATCTGAACTGATTTCAACGAAACTTGATAGAGAATAATTTATATTAATTTCAGTACGTTTTGCCACAACATATTGCAAAACGTACTGAAATTAATATAAATTATTCTCTATCAAGTTTCGTTGAAATCAGTTCAGATTTAGATGTAGCTCCCACATATATATTTTCGTCCGATTGTGGGTAAATGCTTTGTCCAATCGACTCAAAAAACGTTCGTTCTTTAGTGTACAATTTACATAAAATCGGACGAGCTATATCGAAATCTGAACCGATTTTCCCGAAACATAACACACATCACTCTAGACTATGCCAAATTTTGTGCTAATCGAAGGATATATAGGGACTTTTGTGCACGATTTACATAAAATCGGACGAAAACATATATGGAAGCTATACCTAATACTGAAATGATTTTCTTGAAACATAACACATAGCACTCTAGACTTCATTCAGTACGCTATGCAAAATTTCGTGCAAATCGAAGGATATATAGGGACTTTGGTGCACCATTTACATAAAGCCAAACCAAAATATATATTGGAGCTATATTTAAATCTGACCCGATTTTTACCAACTTCAATTGAGTTCGTCCTTGGGCTAAATATATTAACTGTGCCAAATTGCATTCAGTTCGAATCAAAAATGCGACCTGAACGTTGTTTATAATTTAACATGTGCAGACAGACGGACATGCATATATCGACTTAGAAAGTGATTCTATGCATATTCTCAAAAGGAACCATGTGTCTATCTTCTTTCCTTTTGCCTGTTACATACATGTGCCCAAAGACGTAATACCCTGTACCACAGTGTGGTGAAGCGTATAATTATTAATGTTGACCCAAATTTCAGGGTCATTCTATGGATTTTTGACACTTTTTCCCACCAAAGTGGTAGTAATTAGGAGCTATATTTAAATCTGACCCGATTTTTACCAACTTCAATTGAGTTCGTCCTTGGGCTAAATATATTAACTGTGCCAAATTTCATTCAATTGGAATCAAAAATGCGACCTGAACGTTGTTTACAATTTAACATGTACAGACAGACGGACATGCATATATCGACTTAAAAAGCGTATTCCCAAAATGAACCATATGTTCGGTATTTTGGGGATTTTTTATTATTTTGTATTTTGGGTTCTGATTGTATAGCATATTTCCGTACTAAAAACGTTTAATACCGACCCACGTTTAAGGGTATACCTCATTATATGGTACCCCAAATATGGGGATTTTTGACATAATTTTTAATCAAATTGACGGCAATTTGGTATTTTCGATTCTCATAACGGTATCCTCCAAATCGGCATTTTAAAAATGTTGCACACGTTTTTCAATCGAATTGGCTATAATTTAGTATTTTGCATTCTAATTGCCTGTCAAATCTCAATACCAAAAAATATCAATATTGATCTTCGTTTTATTAAAGCCACATATAACGATAGCCCCACTTTTATATATTTTGACAATTCCGATCATATTTTTCTCACGTATTTTTCGGTATGTTCAAGATTATATCATAACATGAGTTTTTTCCAAGGAGCCCCCATTAACATAAGTTATTATGATTGTCATTCCCATGGTGGAGGGTATAGAAAGTTAGGACAGACCGAACTTAACATCTTTACACCCTACACAAGTATATTGTCAGGAGTTTGTAACGCCGCGAAATATTGGTCCTAGACCCACCTTTAAGTATACCGATCGTCATATCTCGACTAGCTGAGTCGATCTAGACATGTGTGTCCGTCCGTCTGTCCATTATAATTTGTAAACACGATACAGGCCACAGTTAAGGACCAATCTTCACGAAATTTTGCATGTAGGATGGGTTCTGGTCAATGAAGACCCCTATTGTTTTTGGAAAAGATCGGTTAATATTTAGGGGATAAAATGGACCAAAAACTTTATTTTTGTTGGTTTTTCTGGTCGATCTAGAGGCCGCAATTATGGCCCAAACACCGCGAATTTTTGCATGGAGAAGGGGATTGGGCCAAAGAATAAGCATGCCTGTTTTGATAAAAATCAGTCAATATTTATCGGGTCAGATAGACCCTGACTTTTGTGTGAAAAATTACAAAATTTGTATTGTATGGCGTATATATTTACTCCTGAAGGATATAGACCCGAGAAGTTGATAGTGTATCGAAGAGGAGTGGTTGTCGTATGTACTCGGATGTGGGAGTTACACTTAAATATTTGCAGGTGCTTACGTATTTATATATTATTTAGTAAACCATTACCACACTAGATGGCGGAAATATAGCGCTAATCGCTTTGTAATTTTCCATGAGATTCCCGTTACGGTCAACGACAACTCCTATAATTGTTGGTGATGATCTGATAATAATCTTGGGATGAAGTGGACCGAAAACTTATTTTTTTGTGTTTTTGTTTTCGAGTCGATCTATAGGTCACAATTGAAAGCCCAACATCACAACATAACCCACGGTAAACAGAATCTGGACAAGTACAGCCCTCATCTACTGAATATTAGATCTAGTCGGTCAACTGGGTGCAAATATCGCGAAATATTGCAGAAGTTCAGAATATATAGAACCACAGAAAGATTTTCGTGGAAGTAGTGTAGGGTATCATATACTGCTCCGCTCACTGTTTTTTAATTGTTTTGTAATTAAATTTCACATCATAACATAGTCCTCATATAAAGCATTCGACCTATCTAAGAAATTTTGAATTTCGTGAGAAGTAAAACTTCGAGTCGGTCGTTCATAACGCCGTTTTGGCTTTTACTTTACTTATCATTGTTGCTACTTATTGTATACGGCTGCATATTCTTTCTTATAAGGTACATTTGTATTGTACAAAGGAGGAACAGAACTAGTATCCCACAAAAATTTTGTAATACTTTTCTCACTAACGTTTCAACATTTAATTGAAAAATTAAAACGAAAAGTATTTTTTAAAGAATTTGTATGAGATTAATTTTTATTGAATTATTTTAACATTTTTTTACGAATGTCCCAAAAACTTTATACAGCAGCAAAAACTCTTAGAATTTCAAATATATTTTTACTTAATACGTGTTATGTTCAAAAAATATAATTTTACTTAAAATATAATTCTCCTTAATACGATTTATGTACATTTTTTTTCAAAAGAATTATAAGTTTAAACTTTAAGTAAAGACGTAGAGACACTTAACTTTAAGAAACCACAAATACCTATGCTTTCTCCAACCTCTCAATTTTTTTTGTGTTTACTTTGCTCTTTGGCTTCAGTATCCAATTTACCTGTGCCTTTTTCATTACTTCAACTAGGAAACCAAGCACATTCATTCCATTAAATTTGGTTTCCCGACTTTAGTCATTTATGTTATCGTCGTAAAAAATCACCAGCATCATCTACCAAATACCACGAAATAATGATTTATTTTTTTCAGTATAGTAGTTTCTTTCGTTTCGACATCGTTTTGGGGAGGTACTTTTCGAAACGAAACCATTCCATAAAAGCAAAATAAACAAAAAAATCGTTTGATTTCCATAAAGGATGTAACTACACACACATACAGACATATGTTCTGAATCAAAAAATGCAAACAATCAAGGCAAACGAGAAATTAAACGGAATGTGAACAGCCATTTTTGTATGATAAATGACGTAGGCGATAGTGGTTGAAAACGTTTGGCAAATCTGGCAAATCTGCCAGTAGTCCGACACTGCCAGTAGTCCGACACTGCCAGTGACACCAATACTCACATTCTGATTCGCTTCATTTAGCATTGGTTTAAACTTTAAATATTATATTATTTTCTCCAGTTTATTTCTGCTCACGGCAGTTAAACTCTGCAAACTATAAGAAAAAGCACAAACTTTTTATTGAGTAGTCGGTAACTTTTAGAAAATATTTTGTAGCATCATTATTTACATTCCTCTTGGAAAGGTTAAAACTTTTCTGCTTAGCCATGACAGCAAAATATTGGCCAGCCTCAGAATATCGATCCTCGAATGTTAAAGTACCCTCCGGAATGTGCTCATTTTGTCCTCTGCTATGCGTTTTCAATATCGTTCCACGTTTTGGGGTTTAGAGATTTTAGGAAAAAATCTGCATTTAAAATTGCTTAAAGTTTGTATAGGTATATTTTTTGGTATGTTCCCTATATTTTCATTTCAACTAAGGATCAGTGTACCTATGGTGGATGGTTTCCAAAGTTCGACGCGGCCAAACATAATGCCTTTTCCATTTGTGTGATACTGTTCTGATATTGCTATGAAATTAGTTTATGGTCAAAAACAACGCCTTTAGTTTTCTGTGGTAGTCTAGTGATATTTTGGCTGAAATGTATCAAAGTCTTATTTTTTCTAATCGATCTAGAGGACACAATTATAAGCCGAACACCACAAAGTTTTCACGGATAAGGCGATCTGAACAGGTAATTAGAATTGCTCTTTTGATCAGTCAATATTTAGTGGGTCAAATGAACATGACTGCTGTGCGAAAAGTACAAAATTAGCATTTTTATCTCGTCTTCATTCCGGGAAAACATTACCCGGAAATGTTACCAGCCTAAAATGAATTATATAGTTGAAAGAGAGTATGAGATAGGGTTTATATACCATTCACCAAACTGTGATACAGAGTATTAATGATTTGTGCATATGTTTGTACCAGGCAAAAGGAAACGAGATAGACACATGGTTCCTTTTGAGGATATGCATAGAATCAGTCAAGTCGATTTATGCATGTACGTCCGTCCGTCTGTCTGTATATGTTAAATTGTAAACAAAGTACAGATCGCATTTTTGATCCACATTGCGTGAAATTTGGACCAGCCCATTTTCTTGGCCCAAGAACGAACCCGGGAAACGAAATTGGGAAAAATCGGTTTAGATTTAGATATAGCTCCCTAACACATTTTTGTTCGATTTAATGTAAATGGTTCACCAAAGTTCCTATATATCGGTCGATTTGCTCGAAACTTGGAATAGCGTACTGAATTAAGTCTAGGATGATGTATACTGAGTTTCCTGAAAATCGGTTCAGATTTAGATATAGCTCCTATATTTTAGTCCGATTTAATGTAAATGGTGTACCAAAGTCCATATATATCCTTCGATTTGCACGAAATTCGGTATAGCGTACTGAACTAAATCTATAATGATGTGTACTGAGTTTCCTGAAAACCGGTTCAACTTTAGATATAGCTCCCATATATATTTTCGTAAATGGTGCACCAAAGTCCCTGTATGCTTTTCGATTGCACGAATTAATTATTATGTGCATTAAGTTTCGTGAATATCGGTTCAGATTTAGATATAGCTCCTATATATACATTCGTCCGATGTAATGTAAATGGTGTTCCAAAGACCTAAAGTTTGTCGAATTGACACACAATTTTATACAAGGTATCAAATTGAGATTAGAACGACGTTATTGCGTTTTGTTGAAAGTGGTGCAGATGCAGACGTTGCTTCCATGTATATTGCGAACAGGTGTCTAACTAGAATTAAATTTTGAATAGTGCGGCATACCAAATAGCGTGTACGTTCTAATAAAACACTTATCTCTCACTAGCTCCGCTAGCAGACTCTGTCCTTGTCCAATGTATGTGGGTATAGTTCTTGCATTGTTATTTTTGTTTATTATTATCATTTATGTGGGCCTTTCGCAATACACAGCACAATAAACATTGGGTTACCACCCAATGTTAGTCCCGAACTACAAGACGCCATTTGACTTAATGTCTTGGATGTTGACTACCATTTCCTTGTTTTTTTTCTGTTGGCGGAAGTTAAACTCAAGAACATTCAAACGTTCTCCATTAGCAGGCAGATTGCAGTTTATCTGAGGACCACGTATCACCACCACCATGATGATGCTACGAAATGTCACATGCCACCATCAACATTTATTAAACACCAGAGACAAACAACAAATAATATTTGTTATATTCATGTCTGAAATGATGAAAAATATCCGGAGTTGTGTTTTTAGATAATAATATCTAAGGAACATGCTGACGACGACGTTGGATGTACAACCAACACTAAAGTGCTATGTTCTAGTTGAAGAGAAAAACAAAAAAATAAAGGTTTTATTGAAGATGTCGGTTGCATATAGATGTGTGAGGGTGGCTTAATCTTAATTTTTTTCATTTCCTTATAGAAGAGTTTTTTTATTCATAAATATAATTACCACTCTCAGATACATAGAAATAATGATTTGAAATCTTCTTGATTTCTTTCTTCGATGTAAATATTTACTCAGCCGTAAAACTAATCAGGATATATTTTGAAGATTATATCAGAAATGTGCTTTATCACTTTGGATCCAAATCATTTGTTTCAGTTTGAAGTGGATTTCTAAACGACTGTCAATATGACTAATGCACTCGACGACTAATTTTTGTTATACCCTTCACCACACTGCGGTAAAGCGTCTTTGTGCATATGTTTGTAACAGGCAAAATGAAACGAGATAGGCACATGGTTCCTTTTGAGAATATGCATAGAACCACTTTCTAAGCCGATGGTGCACCAATATGCCTATTATATCCTTCGATTTACACGAAATTTGGCATAGCGTGCTGAATTACGTCTACAATGATGTGTGCTAAGTTTCCTGAAAATCGGTTCAGATTCATATATAAATCCCATATATATCTTAGTCTGATTTAATGAAAGTGGTACACCAAAGTCCCTATATATCTTTCGATTTCCACGAAATTTGCCATATATGTACTGAATTAAGCCTAGAGTAATGTGTGTTAAGTTTCGTGGAAATCGGTTCAGATTTGGATATAGCTGCCATATATATTTTTGTTTGATTTAATATGAATGGTGTACCAACGTCCCTATATATTTTTCGTTTTGCACGAATTTTGGCATAGCGCACTAAATTGTGCCTAGAATGAAATTGAGATAACATTTTGAACAGTGCGGCATACGAATAGCATGTATAAAATCTGTTATAACTCGATTTACATAAATGTGTCCCATAGCAAACGACTCTAGACCTGCCCGAATGAAATGAAGATTAGCCTAGGATGCAGAAAGGCAAATGTATGGATTGATGTTAGTCGGTTCACTTCTATATAAATATCACATATTTAAATTCCTTAAATTTGAAATTGTTAGAATCCATATCTAGAATATACCCAAAGTGGTGAAGGGTTTATGGTTTTCAATCAAGATCCTGCGGGAATATAAATAATTTTTCTGATTTTTGCCCTTTTCACCACACTGTGGTACAGGGTATTATGTCTTTGTGCATATGTTTGTAACAGGAAAAAAGAAACGAGATAGACACATGGTTCCTTTTGAGAATACGCATAGAATCACTTTCTGAGTCGATTTATTCATGTCCGTCTGCCCATGTATTTTTGTTAACAAAGTACAGGTCGAATTTATGGTCCGATTCGGAAGAAATTTGGCACAGGCCACTTAATTGGCCCAAGGACAAGGACCTTTTGAAATTGGGAAAAATCGGTTCAGATTTAGATATAGCTTCCATATTTATTTTCGACCGATTTAAGGTAAGTGGTGTACCAAAGTCCCTATATATCTTTCGATTTGCACGAAATTTGGCATAGCGTAATGAATTACGTCTAGAATGATGTGTGTACCAAAGCCCCTATACATATTTCGATTTGCACAAAATTTGGCATAGTGTACTGAAATGAGTTTGGAATGATGTGTGTAAAGTTTCCTGAAAATCGGTTCAGATTTATATATAGCTCTTATATATATTTTTCTTCCGATTTTATGTAAATTGTGCACTAAAAACCCAAAGTCTGTCCGATTGCCACACAATTTTGTACAATAGCTTCTACATATATATTTTCTTCCGATTTTACACAAAATTGACAAAAATTTTGTACAACGTACTAATGTTTTGAAACGTGGAAAATTTTGAAATTGGTTGGCTGGCTTTAGCAGAATTTTCCGTTTCTTTTTATAAACAATTGTGCGATAACAGTCGATGTTTTCACATAACCACCATAGAAATATCTCGCCCAATGTTCCGAATTATGACTGACCTATCCAAAATTTCTTAATGAAATTAATATAACTTGGCATGTCGGATTCCTAGAGAATAAAAAACTTCTTTCCATAACCTTATAAAATACAAATTAAAGGGATTTAATAGTTTAATGGAAATTCCCCGCTTAAAATTCCTAGTCGACGAGTGTCTATAATTTGGAACTTATGGAACTTTGTATCAGATCATAAGCAAGCTCCTAATATACTACCATAGTTCTTACATAAATGACCTGACTGATTTAAGGAATTTATTGTAATAGTCTGCCATTTCATACTAGTTATACCCTACACAACTATGTTGTCAGGGTATTATAGCTTTGTGCAGCCCCAAAAGTTTGTAACGCCGCGAAATATTGGTCCTAGACCCACCTTTAAGTATACCGATCGTCATATCTCAACTAGCTGAGTCGATCTAGACATGTGTGTCCGTCCGTCCGTCCGTCTGTCCATTATAATTTGTAAACACGATACAGGCCACAGTTATGGACCAATCTTCACGAAATTTTGCATGTAGGATGGGTTCTGGCTAATGAAGACCCCTATTGTTTTTGGGAAAGATCGGTTAATATTTAGGGGATGAAATGGACCAAATACAAAATTTTTGTCGGTTTTTCTGGTCGCTCCACAGGCCGCAATAATGGCCCGAACATCGTGAAATTTTGCATGGAGAAGGGGGTCGGGACAAAGAATAAGCATGCATGTTTTGATAAAGATCGGTCAATATTTAGCGGGTCAAATGGACCCTGACTTTTGTGTGAAAAATGACAAAATTTTTATTCTATGGCATATATATTTACCACTGAAGGACATATACCCGGGAAGTTGATATTATATCCAAGAGGAGTGGTTGACCTTTAAATTAAGACCAATTATATTATTGTATGTGCTCGGATGTGAGAGTTACACCTAAATATTTACAAGTATCTCCGTATTCGTATATTATTTAGTAACCCATTATCACTCTAGAGAGCGGAACTATATCGCTGATCGCTTTGAAATGTTCCATGAGGTTCCGGGTATGGTCAAGGACAACGCCTCTAAATTTCGGTGATGATCAGATAATAATTTTGGAATGAAGTGCACCGAAAACTTAATTTTTATACCCTACACAACTATGTTGTCAAGGTATTATAGCTTTGTGCAGCCCCAAATGTTTGTAACGCCGCGAAATATTGGTCCTAGACCCACCTTTAAGTATACCGATCGTCATATCTCGACTAACTGAGTCGATCTAGACATGTGTGTCCGTCCGTCCGTCCGTCTGTCCATTATAATTTGTAAACACGATAAAGGCCACAGTTATGGACCAATCTTCACGAAATTTTGCATGTAGGATGGGTTCTGGCCAATGAAGACCCCTATTGTTTTTGGGAAAGATCGGTTAATATTTAGGGGATGAAATGGACCAAATACTAAATTTTTGTCGGTTTTTCTGGTCGCTCCAGAGGCCGCAACAATGGTCCGAACATCGTGAAATTTTGCGTGGAGAAGCAGATCGGGCCAAAGAATAAGCATGCCTGTTTTGATAAAGATCGGTCAATATTTAGCGGGTCAAATGGACCCTGACTTTTGTGTGAAAAATGACAAAATTTGTATTCTATGGCGTATATGTTTACCCCTGAAGGACATATGCCCGAGAAGTTGATATTATATCCAAGAGGAGTGGTTGACCTTTAAATTAAGACCAATTATATTGTTGTATGTGCTCGGATGTGGGAGTTGCACCTAAATATTTACAGGTATCTCCGTATTCGTATATTATTTAGTAACCCATTATCACTCTGGAGAGCGGAACTATAGCGCTGATCGCTTTGAAATGTTCCATGAGGTTCCAGTTATGGTCAAGGACAACGCCTATAATTTTCGGTGATGATCACATAATAATTTTGGAATGAAGTGGACCGAAAACTTAATTTTTTGTGTTATTTTCGAGTCGATCTATAAACCTCAAATGAAAGCCGAACATCACAACACAACCCACGGTGAAGGGAATCTGGACAATAGTTGTACTGAATACTCGTAATATTCGGAAAATATGTCAGTGTGAGGAACATGTGCTGTTTACCTCTAATCGGGCAAGAGGGTGCAAATATCACGAAATATTGCCCAGTCTCGGAGAAAATTTGAGTTCCGTGGTAGTTGTGTAGGGTATCGTATGGTCGGCCCCGTCCGACTATACTGCTCCGCTCACTGTTTTTTTTTATATTTTCTTGTAACATTTCTGTTTCTGTTGCAGGAAATAATGTTAAACGGACGAACTCATTCTGTCACGTATAAGTTACAATATTTATTATACGCACTTATGTACGACTCAGACACACACCCACACTTATGTTTGACATTATACAAATATGTCAGTAATTAATTATATTGAGAATACATGTAGAATGAATGTCTCATAAATATGTGATTATGATCATATTATTAAATTCATATCATTCTTGATTCAATAATACTATAAGGAGATATTATGTGTAGGACATAAATACATACCTATATCTTTGGTTAATCATTACATTCTAATAACATTCCTTAAATAATTTTGAAAATATGTATATACATCTTACGAAATGAACGAAATTTAATATTAGGCAGAATTTTGTTAGAATTAGTTGCAGAAAACAGTGGTAGATTATAGAGATTTCGAATGTCAAGAACTATCAAATGTTCAAGATTCACATACAGATGATTTGTTGTGGCATTTTTTGTTGTTTTTTCGTTTATCTCATTCGAATTTCATTTGATTTCCCTCATTATGACGTGTCATATTATTGTGAGACATCATCACGTATATCCAATACAATTCATTTCGACCAGAATGACTATGAGAAATAATCCATAGAAACAAATCGATTTATTTATGTCACGTCCAAAATAGAAGACATTTAGTAGTGGCACTCAGTTTTGTAGATATTAAGTCACTATTCATTTTATTGTCCAACATAGGAATCTAAATTGATCCACTTATGATTATTGCCGAAGGGTTTTATAGAACCTCAATAAATTTATCACAAGAGGATATAGAATTTTAGGGAGGAAAGAAGAAACGGATGCGGTATCTGATAATCTCATATATGACAGTTGTAAGTAAATATGGATCGATGAAAAATACACTTAACACAATGGTAGTGCTTGAAAAATATTCTTAAAAAATTCATGGCTATGGTTGTGCTTGAAAAATATTCTGTAAAAAGTCCACTCCTATGGTGGTACTTGAAAAATATTCTTTAAAAAATCCACGCCTAAGGCAGTACTTAAAAAATATTCTTAAAAAAATCCTCCCATATAGCAGTGCTTGAAAAAATATTACTTAACAAATCTAAAAAAATTATAATATAATATTCTTTAAGAAATTTCCGCCAATGGAACCTATATTTCCTGAAAAAAAGTAAACATAAACTCTCACTTTTAGCATCTTTCGTATCCAAAGAATCAAAGAATATTGCGTCGTATTTGCTAGGTGAAATATAAACAAAACGCAATTAGTTGACAGCCGAGATGAAAGCAATCCACCTAACTCTGAGTAAATAACAATGACAGACAATTGGTGAAATGTTTACAAAATAAATCTCAGATTACTGTCCCATTCAGCAGGTGGTCTTTGTGCTGTGTGTGTGTATGAGTGGGTAGGTCGTATGTCACCTTAAGTGACACTGATTTACACTTTGTGTTTACAAATACAGTTGACAGTAGTATGATTTGTGAAATGATGGTCAGCTCACCTAAAACGAATTGTTGGCAAATGTCAATTTATTTTATTGCACAGAAATTGACATTTCTATTGACATAATAATTTATTAATAAAGTGAATTTTTATACCCTACACAACTATTTTGTCAGGGTATTATAGCTTTGTGCAGCTCCAAAAGTTTGTAACGCCGCGAAATATTGGTCTCGACTAGCTGAGTCGATCTAGACATGTGTGTCCGTCCGTCCGTCTGTCCATTATAATTTGTAAACACGATACAGACCACAGTTATGGACCAATCTTCAATGAAGACCCCTATTGCTTTTGGAAAAGATCGGTTAATATTTAGGGGATGAAATGGACCAAAAACTTTATTTTTTCTGATTTTCTGGTCGCTCCATAAGTCGCAATGGCCCAAACATCTCGAATTTTTACATAGAGAGTGGGATCGGGCCAAAGAATAGGCATGCATGTTTTGATAAATATCGGACAATATTGTGGGATGTGGGAGTTACATGTAAATATTTGCAGGTGCTTAGGTACTGAGATATTATTTAGTAACACATTACCACACTAGAGGGCGGAAATGTAGCGCTGATCGCTTTGAAATGTTTCATGAGGTTCCAGTTATGGTCAAGGACAACGCCTATTATTTTGCGGTGATGATCAGATAATAATATTAGGATGAAGTGGACCAAAAACTTTTTTTTGGTTTTTTTTTTATTCCATCTATAGGCTACAATTATAAGCCGAACATTACAACACAACCCACGGTGAAGGGAGAATGAACAAGTAATTAGAAGGGATGTACTGAATACCGATAATAATACTCGGAAAATATTTCAGTGTAAGAGGTCTTGTTGACCTCTAATCGGGCAAGGGGATGCAACTATCATGAAATATTACCCAGGCTCGGAATAAAAATCCGCAGAAAAATAGAGTTATGTGGTAGTTGTGTAGGGTATCGTATGGTCGGCCCCATCCGACTATACTGCTCCGCTCACTGGTTTTAATTTAAGATTGAATGTATGTAGTTTTAAAACACATGCTTAGAAAATATTCTTTACAAAACACACGCCTAAATATATTCTTTACAAAACCACACCTATGGTAATGCCTAAAAAATATTCTTTAAAAAATCCACGTCTATGGTGGTGCCTAAAAAATATTCTTTAAAAAATCCACGCCTATAGTGGTGCCTAAAAAATATTCTTTAAAAAATCCACGCCTATGGTGGTGCCTAAAAAATATTCTTTAAAAAATCCACGCCTATGGTGGTGCCTAAAAAATATTTTTAAAAAAATCCACGCCTATGGTGGTGCCTAAAAAATATTCTTTAAAAAATCCACGCCTATGGTGGCGCCAAAAAAATATTCTTTAAAAAATCCACGCCTATGGTGGTGCCTAAAAAATATTATTTAAAAAATCCACGCCTATGGTGGTGCCTAAAAAATATTCTTTAAAAAATCCACGCCTATGATGGTGTTAAAATTTTTTTCTTTGAAAAATTCACGCCTACGATGGTGTTAAAAATGTTTTTTTTTTAATACACACCTATGGTGGTCCTCAAAAAGTATTATTTAGAAATTCGCGTCTATGGTGGTGCTTGAAAAATCCTCGCCTATGGTGAAACATTGAAAAAAATATTATTTAAAATACTCACTCTTATTTGGATGCTTGAAAAATATTCTTTAAAGAAAATATAGAGCGGTGCTTTGAAAAATACTCTTTAAAATTTCAACTCATATTGTGATGTTTGACAAATAATTTAAAGCCAGTGAGCGGAACAGTATAGTCGGACGGGGCCGACCATACGATACCCTACACAACTACCACGGAACTCTAACTTTCTGCGAATGTGTATTCCGAGCTTGGGCAACATTTCGTGATATTTGCTCTCTCTAGCCCGATTAGAGGTCAACAGCACCTCTTCCTTACACTGACATATTTTCCGAATATCACTCATATTCAGTACATCGCTTCTAGTTAATTGTCCAGATTCCCTTCACCGTGGGTTGTGTTGTGATTTTTGGCTTATTATTGGCATCAACTCGAAAAAACACAAAAATATTAAGTATTCGGTCCACTTCATCCCATAAGTATAATCTGACTATCACCAAAAGTTATATACGTTGTCCTTGGCCATAACTAGAACCTCATGGAAAATTTCAAAGCGATTAGCGCTATATTTCCGCCCTCTAATGTGGTAATGGGTTACTAAATAATATCTGAATACGTAAGCACCTGTAAATATTTACGTGTAAGTCCCACATCCGAGTACGTACGACAATATAATTGGTATCAATTTAAAGGTCAACCACTCCTCTTGGATATAGTATCAACTTTTCGGGTCTATGTCCTTCAGGGGTAAATATATACGCCATAGAATACAAATTTTGTCGTTTTTCACACAAAAGTCAGGGTCCATTTGACCCGCTAAATATTGACCGATCTTTATCAAAATAGACATGCTTATCCTTTGGCCCGATTTCCTTCTCCATCTAAAATTTCGCGATGTTCGACCATAATTGCGGCCTCTGGAGCGACCACAAAAACCGACAAAAATTTAGTATTTGGTCCATTTCATCCCCTAATTTTTAAACGATTTTTACCGAAAACAATAGGGGCCTTCATTGGACAGAACCCATCCATGCCATGCAAAATTTCGTGAAGAATGGTCCATAACTGTGGCCTGTATCGTGTTTACAAATTATAATGGACAAACGGACGGACGGACGGACACACATGTCTAGATCGACTCAGCGGCGTTACAAAGCTATAATACCCTGACAACATAGTTGTGTAGGGTATAGAAATCCATAATCAATACATCTGATTCGGAATGCATTATCTTAAAATGTTTGTGCTCTGTTTAACCATTATGCCATTTAATTGTTAATGTTGATCCTGACCCCCTTTTGTGCACTCTTTTCATGTTGGCATTTGAACATTTTGTATTGTTTGACATTCGTACTATATGCAGTTAAAACAAAAGATGACAAAAAGTGAGAAAACAGCGAACTGTGCAAATAGTTAAAAAATTATTCGTCTTTGTTTCAAGGTGAAAGTTGGACGTGTTGTTGTTGTTCAACATTTTTATTGTTTAACAGCTCCACATTAACCCCAATGAACTTAGCTGTTTTTCCATTCGCTTTTGATATTTTCTTTTTTGTAGCTGGAGATGACGACGATGAAAACATATTGCAAGCAAATTGCTTGCAAGTCAAAGTTGGATGGTACAAAAACAACCAGTTAGGAAAGTAGTAAAGTCGGACGGGGCCGACTATATGATACCCTTCACCACTATGGGTATACTAAACAGGACTATTAACATGAAATTCGATGAAATAATATATGTGATATTTATCTAAATGTGAATCTACCTAGATATATCCATAAAGTATGTAAATCGACTTCAAACAAATATAAATAGGTCATACGTTGGGCTATGTCTGTACTTCTAGAAAACGCAACTACGTAATTGTTCCTATTGGTTCCTTGGTGCGTCAATTACTTAAAATATGTGAGCTATATATGTGCGAGCTATATAGAAATCTGGACCAATTTCCTCGAAATTTGGCAGACATCACTCTAGGCCCAATTCAGTACGTTATGCCAAATTTCGTGCAAATCGAAGGATATATAGGGACTTTGGTGCACCATTTACATGAAATCGGACGAAACTATATATGGGAGCTATATCTAAATCTGGACCGATTTTCTCGAAACTGGGCAGACATCACTCTAGGCCCAATTCAGTACGTTATGCCAAATTTCGTGCAAATCGAAAGATATATAGGGACTTTGGTGCACCATTTACATGAAATCGGACGAAACTATATATGGGAGCTATATCTAAATCTGAACCGATTTTTTCGAAACTTGGCAGACATCACTATAAGCTCAATTCAGTACGTTATGCCAAATTTCGTGCAAATCAAAAGATATATAGGGACTTTGGGGCACCATTACATGAAATCTGGACCAATTTCCTTTTCGAAATTTGGCAGACATCACTCTAGGCTTAATTCAGTACGTTATGCCAAATTTCGTGCAAATCGAAGGATATATAGGGACTTTGGTGCACCATTTACATGAAATCGGACGAAACTATATATGGGAGCTATATCTAAATCTGGACCGATTTTCTCGAAACTGGGCAGACATCACTCTAGGCCCAATTCAGTACGTTATGCCAAATTTCGAGCAAATCGAAAGATATATAGGGACTTTGGTGCACCATTTACATGAAATCGGACGAAACTATATATGGGAGCTATATCTAAATCTGAACCGATTTTTTCGAAACTTGGCAGACATCACTATAAGCTCAATTCAGTACGTTATGCCAAATTTCGAGCAAATCAAAAGATATATAGGGACTTTGGGGCACCATTTACATGAAATCTGGACCGATTTTCTCGAAACTGGGCAGACATCACTCTAGGCCCAATTCAGTACGTTATGCCAAATTTCGTGCAAATCGAAGGATATATAGGGACCTTGGTGCACCATTTACATGAAATCGGACGAAACTATATATCAGAAAGTGAGCTATATCTAAAAGGAACTATGGGTCTATCTCGTTTCCTTTTGCCTGTTACAAACATATGGGCAGACAAAAATCACTATAAGGGCTTTATTCAGTACGTTATGCCAAACAATAAAGCTTTGCAATGAATTAAAATTCAAATAATTGTATTTATTTTTGTTTGAAAAGTACAAATTCTGTTGGGGAGAGGTTAATCGAAAATCTTCTTTATAATATGGCTCGTGGAAAAATTGTATTGTTGTCGACATTAAAAGTTTAATTAAAATCTCAATGAAAAGTGAATATCAGAAAATGATAAGCTTTTCCTTTGTGATTTCAAATAAAATGTTCTAACATATTATCTAGTTAATTTCAATGCAGGAACTCTGAAATGGCCAGTTAATTTCTCATTGATATATCCATCATCTTTCATTATTCAATAAATTTCATTTTCAAATTTCAAATTTTCATTCAAATGTGTTTCTTATTCAACAAATCAGTTTTCATACTCAATTTTTCAATGAATATATCTTTCAATGCTTTGATTTTCTTCAGGCAATTTTATATATTAGATTTCCACATTTGTATTCAATGCACAAATTTACCAGAAACTATCACTAAATTAAAAAAGGAGTACAGAAATTGAGTACAGTTTTCAAATTGATTCAATTTCCATTCAAAATAGAAAAAAATCCTTTTGGGGGTTTCTCAATCATATGAAATAATCTAAAACCATTTGCATTTCAGTGAAATACAATTGATCAAAGAATATTTTTTTACATAAATTTATCATAAAATAGTAACTGGTGGAATACTATACTAATGCGTAATAAAAAGTGGATTTTTATATCCTTTGCACATATGTATGTAACAGGCAAAGGGACACGAGATAGACCCATGGTTCCTTTTGAGAATATGCATAGAACCACTTTCTCGATTTATGAATGTTAAATCTGTCCATGTTAAATTGTAAACAAAGTACAGGTCGCATTTATTTGGGCCAGGAAAGAACCCTATTGAAATTGGAAAAAATCGGTTCAATTTAGATATAGCTCCCATACATATTTTCGTTTGACTTTTAGCAAATGGGGTACTAAAGTGTCAAATTTAGGCCGATTGGCATACAATTTTGCGAAACGTTATGACGTTAGGATAACCTAACGTGTGCCTAGTTTTATTGAAATCGGTTCAGATTTAGATTAAAGATACTTTTTCAGGACCTACTTTAGGCGTGGATTTTTTAAAGATTACTTTTTCAGGGCCTACTTTAGGCGTGGATTTTTTAAAGATTACTTTTTCAGGGCCTACTGTAGGCGTGGATTTTTTAAAGATTATTTTTTCAGGGCCTACTTTAGGCGTGGATTTTTTAAAGATTACTTTTTCAGGGCCTACTTTAGGCGTGGATTTTTTAAAGATTACTTTTTCAGGGCCTACTTTAGGCGTGGATTTTTTAAAGATTACTTTTTCAGGGCCTACTTTAGGCGTGGATTTTTTAAAGATTACTTTTTCAGGGCCTACTTTAGGCGTGGATTTTTTAAAGATTACTTTTTCAGGGCCTACTTTAGGCGTGGATTTTTTAAAGATTACTTTTTCAGGGCCTACTTTAGGCGTGGATTTTTTAAAGATTACTTTTTCAGATTTTTTAAAGATTACTTTTTCAGGGCCTACTTTAAGTGTGGACATTTCTTTTTTTTCAAGGGCTGGTGAAGGTGTGAATTTTTCAGAGACTACATAAATAATAATATTCATAAACAAATTTTTATATAAAAGATAAGTTTTTGGTATTGTTCAAGTCTTGTTAACATTTAATTTAACTAATCTCCAATTTTATTTTTCATTTTTCCATAAACTTTTAATATTGTTTTATATGCTGTTTGTCCTCAAGTGGTTTTGATAACATGTTACTTATTTCTCTGCTGTGGAATTTTGTGAGCTTTTCTGTCTTCTTCAATTTATTTTCTATTAAAAATTAATTTACCTTCGAGCTCTTTAAACTGTATGCATATATACGGCTGACCAACAAAATATATAGGTAGTGGTGGGAGTAATAATTCCATTAAAATATTTCTAAAATCCTACAAAAGCTAGTAAAAGGTTTCTGAAATATTTTTTTTTTCAATTTTATTCAAATGGTATTTGTTGTATTGAATCAAATATTCAAAATATTTGGTTGGTATATTTACATGTCATACATGTGTTCATTGGAACTTATGCGTATAAGTTGAATATTAAGGTGGTTACGTATTTAATGTGTATATTGAAATTTGAATTTTAAAATAAATTAATATTGCAATAATTTCCATGTCCTCAATTGAAAATTTGTTAACTATGTTATTTTTATTTTATTTACTTATCACCCTTATCGACCCACTTTAATGTCTTCTTTTGTGAAAAACCTCAAAAATAAATGAACATTCAACCAAACATTAGATATTCGAGAAAAATTGAAAATTAGAAAACTTTTTATTTGGTTTTGCTACCATGTTGGCCTTTTTGGGTGACCCCTCTCCCTTCACGGCATATTTTTCCATAAATAATTTCCATCCATATTGTTATTAGATTTCAGTGAGCAATCTATATGCAAAGTTATTGTTGTTGAAATTTATTTTAATTTTCCCACACAGAAATTATGGAATATTTACCCCATGTCAGAAGCAGCAATCATATGTGAAAAGTGTTGATAGACAATGCGAAGCAATACCCCGACCCGCTCCAATACCAAAACTTGTTATCAGCAAACAAACAATACAAAGTCTATAGACGGAATGGCTGTCTCACTGACAGTCAGCCTGCCCGCCCGCCTGACTAGCACACAATAGCAAAGTAAACACATATGAATTTATTTATAATTCAAAAACAGTAACCACGTTACGGTTATGTGGTTTTTATTGTGATATTAAAAAAAAATGAAATAATAAACAAAATACAAAAAAAAACTCGATGGACCGTATACCTTCTTCCGTATGGTGTTAGTTTTTTAACTTTACAAATATTTTTTTTATTCTCTGGCATTATAAAGATGTGGAGTAGGAGCATTTGTTGTGGTTTTTCCCAAAAAGTAAAATGGGCCTACATATGCCGGCCCATTTTTCCAGGAATTGATTAATTGTTGATATTACAAAAGATGAGCGGTCTAGTAGGCAGAATATTTTTAAAACGTTAACCCAGATAAATAGTTTTAAGGTTATCCGCAAAAAAATATCAAATCACAATATGAAAAAAAATACAAAAAATAGGTCTATAGGTATATGATCATAATTATTTCACATATCCCTCGAAGAGTGATTTTAAGGTCTTTAAATTAAAATTCTGTAGTAAAAATTTAATATTTTATTCAGGGCCTACTTAAGGGGTCGATTTTTTTAAAGAATCATTTTCAGGGCCTAATTTAGGTGTGGATTTGTAAAGGAATATTTTTCAGGGTATACTTTAGAATATTATGTCGTTGTACATATGTTTGTGCCAGGCAAAAGGAAACGAGACAGACAAATGGTTTCTTTTGAGAATATGCATAGAATCACTTTCTGAGTCGATTTATGCATGTCCGTCTGTTTGTCTGTAGATGTTAAATTGTTAACAAAGTACAGGTCGTATTTATGATCCGCTTTAGATGAAATTTCGCACAAGTCACTTATTTGGCCGAAGGAGGAACCCTATTGAAATTGAATAGGGTTCCCTATATATCTTTCGATTTGTTCGAAATAGGATACTGAATTAGGTCCAGAATGAAGTGTGCTAAGTTTCCAAATCGGTTCAGTCTCCTATATATTTTGTCCGATTTTATGTAAATAGTGCACGTCCCTACATTTTTTGCGTAGTATACAGAACTAAGTCTAGAATGATGTGTGTCAAGTTTCGAGAAAATTGGGTCAGATTTATACATACAGGGTTGCCCATATTCGACGGACCCATCTGGCAACGCAATAACTTTTGAGAGATGTCACATCGCTTAATGACATACCGCGTTTGAAGCGTCAGTCCAAGCAGATTTTTACCATGAACCAATACACGCGACATGAGCGCTCTGAAATAGTTGAAATTTACATTCAACAGAAGAAATCAATTGTGAAAACTCAATGTGCTTTTAAAACATTAAAAAATGTGAGAAGTGCGCCTTCTAAGAACACAATTAAGCGTTTATACGAAAAATTTTCGACTGGTAAGGCTCTTTCTAATCCGAAGAGGCCATATAAAAGTCGACCATGGCGATCGGCCGAGAATATCGCTGCCGTACGAGCCAGTGTTGAGAGGTTCCCAAGAACATCCCAAAAACATCCCAACAGCAGTTGGGCATGGCTCGGTCCACTTTACAACGGATTATTCGCATTGATTTGCATTTGTTCCCGTACAAAATTCAATTGACGCAAAGAATATTGCCTGCGGACAAGCCTCGTCTTTTGGAATGGGCCCAAAGGGTCATCGAAATGGCCGAAGATGACGAGCAATTTTGGAACAAAATTATCATGTCCGATGAAACCCATTTCACATTGAATGGGACCATAAATAAGCAAAATTGCCGTTTTTACGCCACTGAAAATCCTCAGGAGATTCAAGAAGTGCCTCTTCATGACGAAAAAGTCACAGTTTGTGTTAGTGCGAATACGGTCATTGGGCCGTTTTTCATCCAAAATGAAAATGGCCTTGCTGTTACCATCAATCAGGAGCGTTATCGCGACATGATGACCAATTTTGTGATGCCAATTATTCGTCGAAAGCATATGAGGCAGTTCTGGTTTCAACAAGACGGCGTTCCACCGCACACAAGTCGCATAACAATCGATTTTCTGAAGAATTTGTTTCCGGGCCGTTTGATGTCGAAAAGTGGTAAATTGGACTGGCCACCGCGTTCGCCCGATTCGATGCCGCCTGACTTCTTCTTGTGAGGATATTTGAAGTCAAAGCTTTACGTTAACAAGCTCAAGGACAACAATCGTGAAGAAATAGCCGCTATTCCGGCCGAAACGTTGGCAAAAATGATGGAAAATGCAGCAAAAAGGGCACAATACGTCATCAACGCCTGGTGCGGCCATTTGAGAGATATCATATTCAAAAATTGATGTAAACAAATCTACTTGGAACAAATTAAATGATTAACATTGCCAACCGCCAAATTTTTATTTTTTTTCTTTGATTAAAAAAAACATGGGTCCGTCGAATATGGGCAACCCCGTAGCTCCCATATATATTTTCGTTGGATTTAAGGTAAATGCAGCTCCAAAGTCCCAATATATCTGTCGATTTGCACGAAATTTGGCATAGGGTATGAAATTAGGTCCAGAATGATAAATGGTGCACCAAAAACCTTATATATCTTTCGAAATTTGGCATAGCGTATTGAAATAGGTACAGAATGATAAATGGTGCACCAAAGACCTTATATATCTTTCGATTTGCACGAAATTTGGCATAGCGTACTGAATTGAGTCTAGAATGATTTCGCTGAAATCGGTTCAGATTTAGATATAGCATAGCTTCCATACAGAATAGCGTGTATAAAGTTTGCTTTAAAACAAATTTAGAATAGGTTGCAGAGTGGCATGTGTCGGGATTGATGTTAGTCGGTTTACTTATAGATATAGATCGCATATTTAAGTTCGTCGGGATTGATGTTAGTCGGTTTACTTATAGATAAAGATCGCATATTTAAGTTCGTTCAATGTTCCTTCGAAAAAGCAACGTTTGTTAGGCAAATAAGTAGAATATACCCAAAGTGGTGAAAGGTATCATATAGTCGGCCCAGTCCGGCTTTACTACTTTCCTTACTGATTAAAGAAAAATTTTTCAGAGCCTGCTTTAGGCGTGAACTTTATAAAGATTGATTTTCAGGATTTAATATAGGGGTGGACTTTTTAAAGATTGTGTTTTCAGGGTCTTATATAGGCGTGGGTTTTTTGAAGATTAATTTTCGGAGTCTTATAAAGGCGTGGGTTTTTTAAAGATTAATTTTTTCAGAGCTTACGTTGGATGTGGATTCTTTATGGCACAAATTTTTAGGGCTTACTTGGGTGTGGATTAATTATAATATACTTTTTAGTGCCTACTTTGAGTGTAGATTCTTTATAGTATATATTTTTAGGGCCTTCACATGCATAGTTTTTCGGAACCTACTTTAGCGCTTGATATTTAAACCAGTGAGCGGAGCAGTATAGTCGGACGGGGCCGACCATACGATACCCTACACAACTTCCATGAAAATCTAACTTTCTGTGGTTCTATATTCTGAGATTGGGCAATATTTCGCGATATTTGCACACTTTTGAATGGCTAGAGGTCAGCAAATGTTACTAATAATCAGTACAACTTGGTGGGTTGTGTTGTGTTGTGATGTTCGGCTTTCGACTCGAAAAGTACAAATAATTATGTTTTCGATGTACTTCATCCGAAAAATTATTATCTGAACATTTTAGGCGTTGTCCTTGACCATAACTGAAACGTCATAGAACATTTCAGTGTGGTAAAGGGTTACTAAATAATATCTGAATACATAAGCACCTGTAAATATTTAAGTGTAACTCCCACATCTCAGTACATACGACCATATAATTGGTATCAATTTAAAGGTCAACCACTGTCCTTGCATATACCAACATGTTTTCGGGTCTATGTCCTTCAGGGGTAAATCTATACGCTATAGCATACAAATTTTGTTATTTTTCACATGTCTAGATCGACTCAGCTAGTCGAGATATGAGAGATCGGTATACTTAAAGGTGGGTCTAGGACCAATATTTCGCGGCGTTACAATCTTTTGGGGCTGCACAAAGCTATAATACCCTGGCATCATAGTTGTGTAGGGTATAAATAATAATTTCTTCAGGGCCTGCTTTGGTTGTGGATTTTTTATAGCCTACTGTAGATAAGAATATATTTTAGTGTGGACAACAAAAAATTTTTAGAGCCTACTTTAGATGTGGATTAGAATAATTTTTTGGGTATAACCTTCCCTGAATTAGATAAGCAATATCGAATAAGCATGTAGAATGGGAATCTAAAGTTTCCTTCTAGCTGACTTATAGTAACTTTGCAATATTTATTTCTTGTAAACTCATTATATAGATGACTCCCTGAAGTGTCTATATAATTTAGTTTTTTTATATAGCTTAAATGCAATTTATTGCCAAAAAAAAACTTTTAATGTACATTCAACATTTTTAAAGATTTAAACAATGTATTTATTTTTGTCCGCCAGTGAGTGGAGTGGAGTGTAATGTGTCTAGCCAAATATCATTGAAAAAATTCCAATTTTCCTTCAAATTGATGACTAATGCTTTTCTGTGAAAAATGTCAAGTTTAAGTAATTGACAGTTTTGATATCCCTAAAGAATGTGTTTTTTCTCCACAGTGATGAAATACTAATATCGTTGGGGCGTTTTCTTTCAAAACACTACAGGTGTATGGTTTCACGTGGTCTTACATTCTACGCAACCAGAACTTAAAATTATTTTATAATTGAGATTACTCCCCCCAAAACCATGCCATGTGGAACAGGAGACTTTAAAAACTGACTAAATAAAAAAAATATCGACGTACGCAACGAAATGATATATCATAATTCTTAATAATAAATGACTAGCATTTATATTTTTCTTTCTCTTTTTCAGTGGTTGCTTTTGTTGGTTTTGTTTTCTTTCGTTTTCTTGATTATAATAACAATCCGTAGCAATCTGTTTCATTTTCTTTTGACATTATTTTAACAAAAGAGCAGACGAAACAATTAATTTTCTTCTTTGCTACATTTTTGAAGGGATGTTATGACATATTGCAGGAAGCAATCAAAGTGAAACCAGTAAGGAAAGTAGTAAAGTCGGACTGACCGACTATATGATACCCTTCACCACTTTGGGTATATTCTACATATGTATCCTAACAGACGACACGTTTTTGTTATATATCTATATCTGAACCGATTTCGGGGAAACTTGCCAGAGACTAATTTATATTACATCAGTACGTTGTGTTAATCGGCCTAGCTATAGATCTTTCACAAACTTAGCAACAATATTTTAGACTTAATTCAGTTCCCTATACCAAAATTCATGCAAATCGAAAGGTATACAGGGACTTTGGTGCACCAGTTACATAAAATCGGCCGATACTATATATGGGAGTTATATCTAAATCGGAACCGATATTCACGAAACTTTGCACACATCATTGTAGACCTTATTAATAAAATTCCGTGCAAATCAAAAGATTTCCAGGGACTTTCGTGGACTATTTACCTAAAATCGGGCGAAGCTATATATGGGAGCTATATCTAAATCTGAACCGATTTTCAAGAAACTTTGCACACATCATTCTAGACTTAATTTAGTACTCTGTGCCAATTTTCGTGCAAATCTAAAGATACATAGGGACTTCGGTGCACAATTTACCTTAAATCGGACGAAGATATATATGGGAGCTATATCTAAATCTGAACCGATTTTTACGAAACTTTGCACACATCATTCTAGACTTAATTTAGTACGCTGTGTCAATTTTCGTGCAAATCGAAAGATATATAGGGACTTTGGTGCACAATTTACCTTAAATCGAACGAAGATATATATGGAAGCTATATCTAAATCTGAACCGATTTTTACGAAATTTGGCAGACATCATTCTAGACCTTATTCATTACGCTGTGCCAAATTTCGTGCAAATCAAAAGATTTTCAGGGACTTTCGTGGACTATTTACCTAAAATCGGGCCAAGCTATATATCACGATTATCACGAAACTTTGCACACATCATTCTAAATCTTATTCATTACGCTGTGCCAATTTTCGTGCAAATAGAAAGATATATAGGGACTTTGGTGCACCATTTACCTTAGATCGGAAGAAATATATATTGGAGCTATATCTAAATCTGAACCGATTTTTCCCAATTTCAATAGTGTTCGTCCTTGGGCCAAACAAGTGAGCTGTGCCAAATTTCATCCAATTCGACCTGTACTTTGTTTACAATTTAACATCGGCAGACAGACGGACGGACATCCATAAATCGACTCAGAAAGTGATTCTATGAATATTCTCAAAAGGAACCATGGGTCTATCTCGATTATTTTTGCATGTTACAAACATATGCACAAAGACATAATACCCTGTACCATAATGTTGCGAAGGGTATAAAAACAATGATGACGATTTTTTTTTCTACACCCTCCAGCAAAATTTGGAGGTTATATTAAATTTGTCATCCCGTTGGCAACACATCGAAAAAATCTTTGATTTAGACATATATATTTGTCAGTTGACATTTTGATCGCAACAAATGGGAAAAATATAGAAAATTGTCAATATAGGATAGTGAATGTTATGTTAGGTATTTTCATACCCCTAGGTGTTTTTTCGTATATGCCAAAGGAAAAAGGTCATATTATTTGAAATCCCTTTCTTTGCCTCAACTTCACTTTCTTCGACAATTACCTTTATTATTCTGTATACTTTTCTTTTTAAACTATTAATTTTTATTCCTGCTTATGAACTAAATATTCCAGAAGCTTAATATACCCCAAATATTTAGTGGACATTTGCATTGTAAATATTGAACAATTTTTCACAACCAGTCACAGCACACAAAAAACATATATTTCTCACTCCAATTCCCCTTTCATTGAACCTCCATCATAATAATAAAATATTCCGAATACCAAACTACGTTCCCCATTTTCTTCCATTATTATTCAAGCGCTATATGTGTCACAACTTTTGTCGCCTCTAGTTATGCCATAACTTTCAAATTATGCACCAGACTTTTCTGAAGTACCCCAACCGCCTCTACATAAACTACTGATTCTATTATGAACACTTTGGTACAGTTATCTTTCTCAGCAAAAAATGAACCAAGAAGAAAATTCGCTTAAAACAAAGGAATTAAACAATATGACAACTTTTCTACCAAAGTGCTAAATGTGTCATCATATTGTTGGAGAGCGCCACACAAAAACAAATGAAGCGTAGTAGTAAATTTGCAAAATTTCCTTCAAATCGTAATGACTCAAATGCTCAACGGATGAACATAAGGCATGACATTGAAGCAATTATGTCGACCTCCACATTTTTTATGAAGTGAAACGAAATTTAGTAGGGAATTTTAGTTTTGAATTTTTTTCTTAGGTTCGAAAGTGGCATAAAATTGTTCGCTCTCCTGTCACGAGGGGTATTTTTTTTCAATTTTAATAAAAAACCAGTAAGGAAAGTAGTAAAGTCGGACGGGGCCGACTATATGATACCCTTCACCACTATAGGTATATTAAAGAGGACTATTAACATGAAATTGGATGAAATAAAATATGTGATATTTATCTAAATGTGAATCTACCTAGATCTATCCATAAAGTATGTAAATCGACTTCAAACAAATCTAAATAGGTCATCCGTTGGGCTATGTCTGTACTTCTACAAATCGCAACTACGTAATTCTATGCTCAATTTTGTACGTTGTGCAAAATTTAATGTCAATCTGACTAACATGAGGAGTTTGATGTCCTATTTACTTGAAATCGGGCGAAAATATATATGTAAGCTCTATCCAAATATTAAGCGAATTCAAACAAACTTGTCACAGGTTAGGTTATACTAATTTCAGAACGTTGTGTTCCTATCAGTCCACTGGTTCCTTGGTGCGTCAAATTCTATAATAAAAGGGAGCTATATCTAAATCTGGACCGATTTTCACGAAACAAGGCAGACATCACTCTAGGCTCAATTCAGTAAGTTATGCCAAATTTCGTGCAAATCGAAAGATATATAGGGACTTTGGTGCCCCATTTACATTAAATCGGACGAAAATATATATATGGGAGCTATATCTAAATCTGAACCGATTTTCTCAAAACTTGGCAGACATCATTCTAGGCTCAATTCAGTGCGTTATGCCAAATTTTTTGCAAATCGAAGGATATATAGGGACTTTGGTGCACCATTTTCCTAAAATCGGAAAAAACTATATATGGGAGCTATATCTAAATCTGAACCGATTTTCCCGAAACTTGGCACATATCATTCTGGACCTAATTCAGTACTCTATGCCAAATTTCGTGCAAATTGAAAGATATATAGAGACTTTGGTGCCCCATTTACATTAAATCGGACGAAAATATATATATGGGAGCTATATCTAAATCTGCACCAATTTTTCTAAATTTCAATAGGGATCGTCCTTTGGCCAAATAAATGAGCTGTGCCAAATTTCATCCAAATCGGATCATAAATGTGACCAGTACATTGTTTACCATTTAACATCTACAGACGGCCTTAAATAGACCTTGAAAAAAAAATTATTTACAAAATCCACGCCTTAACTAGACCCTGAAAAAAATTATTTACAAAATCCACGCCTTAACTAGACCTTGAAAAAAATTCTTTACAAAATCCACACCTTAAGTAGACCTTGAACAAAATTCTTTACAAAATCCACACCTTAAGTAGACCTTGAAAAAAATCTTTACAAAATCCACGCCTTAAGTAGACCTTGAAAAAAAATTCTTTACAAAATCCACGCCTATTGGGCTGTTGGTGCCTTATAAAAATTCTTTACAAAATCCACGCCTTAAGTAGACCTTGAAAAAAATTCTTTATAAAATCTCTTAAGTAGACCTTGAAAAAAATTCTTTACAGAATCCACGCCTTAAGTAGAACTTGAAAAAAAAATTTAGACCTTGAAAAAAACTCTTTAAAAAATCCACGCCTTAACTAGACCTTGAAACAAAAAAATTATTTACAAAATCCACGCCTTAAATTAGACCCTTCGTAGAAAATCCACACTTGAAAAACCAGTGAGCGGAGCAGTATAGTCGGACGGGGCCGACCATGCGATACCCTACACAACTACCACGAATTCTAACTTTCTGAGGATGTTTATTCCGAGTCTGTGTAATATTTCGTGATATTTGCCCCCTCTTGTCCGATTAGAGGTTAACAACACCTCTTCCTTACTTTTTTCGAATATTCAGTACAGTCCTTCTAATTACTTGTCCAGATTACCTTCACGGTGGGTTGTGTTGTGATTTTCGGATTATACTCTACTCGAAAACACACAAAAAATTATGTTTTCGGTCCATTTCATCCCAAAATTTTAATCTGATCATCACCGAAAATTGTAGGCGTTGTTCTTGGTCATAACTGGAACTTCATGAAAAATGTCAAAGCCATCAGCGCGATATTTCTCCCTCTAATGTGGTAATGGGTTACTGAATAATATCTGAATACGTAAGCACCTGTAAATGTTTGACTGTAACTCCCACATCTGAGTAGATACATCACTATATTTGGTATCAATTTAAAGTCCAACCACTCCTCTTGGATATGCTATCAACTCCTGGGCTCTACATCCTCCAGGAGTAAATATGTATGCCATAGAATACAAATTTCGTCATTTTTCACACAAAAGTCAGGGTCCATTTGACCCGCTAAATATTGACCGATCTTTATCAAAACATGCATGCTTATTCTCTGACCCGATCCCCTTCTCCATGCAAAAATTCGCGGTGTTTGGGCCATAATTGCGGCCTCTGGAGCGACCAGAAAAACCGACAAAAATTTAGTATTTGGTCCATTTCATCCTCTAAATATTAACCGATCTTTTCCAAAAACAATAGGGGTCTTCATTGGCCAGAACCCATCCTACATGCAAAATTTCGTGAAGATTGGTCCATAACTGTGGCCTGTATCGTGTTTACAAATTATAATGGACAGACGGACGGACGGACGGCCACACATGTCTAGATCGACTCAGCTAGTCGAGATATGACGATCGGTATACTTAAAGGTGGGTCTAGGACCAATATTTCGCGGCGTTACAAACATTTGGGGCTGCACAAAGCTATAATACCCTGACAACATAGTTGTGTAGGGTATAACAATTTTCTACTCCAGCATTTTACCACTGTACCAATAACAAAATTCTACAGCAGATTCATGTCAATGCAGCGTGTCGTGAAATACAGCAGCATCATGGTGTCTTCTTTAGTTATCCTTTTGCCTGCATTCTTGCTTCAGCTATACTTTACGCGTACATTTAATGTGCCATGAAAATGTAAATTTGTTTTCAACATCGTTGCTACTTTGTACTCGTTTTTTACTTGGAAAACGTATCATCATAAGTATGTCTGTGAATTTTATTTAAGTATTTGGCATTTGGCCCAACCGTCGCACATGGATGGGCAACAAATAGAAAAATTCCACATTTGTCTCAAGGATTTAGGAAAGGTTGGGTGAAGAATGTATAATTTAAGGCTTTTGCATTTTAAAGTTTTTTTTTTTTTTTTTTTTTTGGAGTAGAAGTCTTTATAGAATGTAAATTTATTTAAGACCTATTGTTCAAAGTTTAAGCTGGCCTAAATATTCTTAAATGGCCATTTAAAGAAGCTGCAATATATCGAATTATGTCTTATATTTTGTAAACGTTCGCTTTCTTTAGATGACTAAGTGAATATAAATATTACCACCAATGTTTCCAATATTCCGCAAGATCGATTTCAAGTGAAAATCTCAAGAGATCTTGAAGATATAGCCGCTTTATTGTGTCAGCATCAAGTGACGGCTAAAAGGGCTTCTCAAACTTTAAAGGCGTTTTTCTCTTTTGCGAATGGCGGGCACGATAACTCAAAAACTAATAACCCAATCGATTCCAAATTTTTACACGTTTCTCTGTGAGTGTATAGCTATCGTATGAACTAGGATAAAGCCAATCGGTGAAGATCTTCCTTATTTTTTATCTTGGA